>NC_056737.1:823533982-823833982 GCF_019279795.1 Protopterus annectens | reverse complement strand
CGGCAGTCCCCGAGGGATGTGTACTCCTCCTTGATTGACCTCCGGGACTACTTTATGCCTTTCCCCCTATTCCACTGATTCCCCAGTTCTTGAGGAAAGCCCAAAGGTTGAGAAGCAGAGTGATCCTCATTACACTCTATTGCACTTGTCAAGCCTTGTTCCCTTTCCTTTGGCCTCTCCTAGTTCACTGTCCTTGGATTCTGGACCTAGTTCCAGACCTGCTGTCTGACCCGCAGGGATTGGTGCATCCCAATCTCCACAGTCTCAAACTGACTGCTTGGTATCTCCAATTCCATTAATTGGCAGGCACAACAAAGTATCTTCTTCAGTACAAAAGATTATTTTGGCTTCTCATAAACTGTCCACTAGGAAACTCTGTCTTAGCAAATGGAAGAGAGTTTCAGTATGAGCCCATACAAATAATATAGACCCCTTTTCAACATCAGTTGACAAGATCTTGGAATTTTTGGCTTCATTATTTGAACTGGGAGTGTCTGCTTCCACCATCAAAGTCCAATCAGCAACCTTTTCCAGTTTTCAAAATGGATTTGATGACCATACCTTGATGTCTCATTGTTTATGCAAAACTTTCTTAAAGGTGCTTTACATCTAAACCCCCCATTCAAAGATCCTGTAGCGCCATGGGATTTGACAGTAGTACTACAAGCTTTAGTCCTACAGTCTTTTGAGCCAGCAGCTACTTGCGACCTCAAATTTCTGTCTTGGAAAACTGTCTTCCTGGTGGCCATCACTTCTGCCAGGAGGGTTTCCGAATTACAGGCTGTGTGTGTGAAACACCCTTATGATTTTTCACAAGGATGGGGTGTTAATAATCAATCCGTCCTTTCTTCCTAAAGTGATCTCGGAATCTAATATTAACCAGAGCATAGATTTTCCTGTCTTCTTTACAAATATTTCAAATAAAGGGGAGTACTGCTTTCATCTGCTGGATTTCCACAGACAGGTACGTTTCTACCTGGATAGAACTAAACTATCTAGAAAATCAGACCAGTTATTCGTATCCTTTTCCAGCCCCACTTTGGGTAAACCAGTTTCCAAAGTTACCTTATCGAGATGACTTAGGGATTGTGTTACCTTTGTCTGCAATCATAACAAACGCAAGCTTACCTGTACCAGTTAGAGTGCATTCCACTAGATCTGTATCTACTTCAGCTGCTTTTCATTCCAAGGCCTCCATGGAAGAAATTTGCACAGCTGCTACGTGGGCCACTCCCCATATCTTTATCACTCATAACAAATTGGATATGGTCTCCAGGGGAAGAACATCTTTTGACTCTATGGTACTCAGGAATATCCTTCTTTAGGGCCACCCAGGATCTAAAGTAGCTGGGACTCTGTGCCCAGTCGTCATGAATGAATGAAGATTGACAACATCAGATAAAGAAGTTATGTACTTACCATAACATTCCATCTGTAGTGTTGGTCTTCATTCGTTCTTGACATCGCACCCTCCTACACCCTTCAAAGGACTTCTGGAGGATCGGACCTTTGTTCTTGAAGGCTTGTAGGTTTCACCTTGAATAGGGCTTCTGTTTTCATATACTTTGGCTGCAAACTCTATCTGAGGTAATGTAGAGAGGGGCATTATGGATAGAGCCTTGGCTCGAGAGTTTTTGGCTGGCACGAGTTGTATAATGGCTGAGCCAGTTCTGAGGAGTCTGAACCATTCGTCAAGAATGAATGAAGATCAACAACACAGATGGAACGTTATGGTAAGAACATAACTTTTTTTTTTTTTTTTTTTTTTTTGACATTCAGGGAGAATGCACAGTTGATCTTTTCTGAGGGGCCTAGGGGTTTCCTTAGGTTTTAGTCCGAGAAGAAGTTTCTACTACTGTTATTGAATGCTGTGGCTGTGCTGGGTCAGAGCCTTCCAAGTTTTATAAGGCAGATGTCCAGTGAAAGAAAAAACAAAAAATTAAGCATGTTTCTCCTCTCCCTAGGGATCCTCAGAGTGAGTGGTAGGTCTTCACTCAGGGTGTGTTTAATGGTTTGATGGCATTGAAACCTTGTCAGGGGGTTTCTGTTCCAGCTCCACCGTGGTCCTGTACTCCACTTAAAAGACCCAGGGAACAAGATTCCTCTGAGTAGAGGAGTTTGATTCTGATGAAGAATCCCTTGCTTACTCTTCTAAAAGTCTTTTCCCTTTGGGCTATGGGTCAGAGGAAGAGGAATCTACCAGTCCTGCTACCCCCTTTGAAAAGAGTCCTTTTGGAGATGCAATCTTCAGGATGATGGAGTTTTTAAATGGGATTGTGCTGTGGTCTCTGAGACCCATAAGAGGGATTTTGAGTTGCTGCAGATGGAATCTCCTAAACCTTCTGCTATTCCTCCTGTTTTGGCTGCTTTGTTGGATGTGTTTTTCAATGCCTCTAAAGCTCCTGATTCTCAGCCCTCTGCTCCCAAGAAACCTGATAGGTTTTATAGGGTGCCTGAGGACTGTAACATAAGTTTTATATGGTGTCTGAGGACTGTAACTTTTTATGCAAGTATCCCGCTGCTGACCCCTTGGTGTCTGTAGCTTCTGACGAGCCCTGTGAATTACTTCCTTCGCCCAAGTTACTGCCTTCTGATAAAGACAGCAGAACCTTGGTAAGGCTAGGTAAGAAGGTTTACACCTCTGCTACCTTGGCTTTTAGGGCTGTCAAGTATCAGACCCATATGTCCAGGTATGTGTTGGCTCTCCTATCTCTGGCTTCTCAGGTTATTTCTGATCTTGCAGACCGAGGATAACATTTCTGCTCTTTCCTTGGTAGGGACTTCCTCACAGGTGGTTCACCATTCCGTCAAGTGTAGTTATGATGCACCAGATGCTTCTTCTAGGGCTGCTGCTTTTGAGTCCCTGATGAAGGAGGTATTTTTAGCTTTGGCTTCAACCATTGCTTGATGATATCAAGGCTAAGTTGATGGAGGCCCCTCTTGATAATAAACATGTGTTTGGGGAAGCTGCTGTTGATTTAAGTCCCTTTGGGATAAGGGGAAGGTTTTACAGCAACTCAAACGTGTTGTTTCTCCTGTTCCTAAATTTTAGAGAAACTACCCCAGTAAGCCAGCCTTTGTTCACAGGCAATCTCACCCTCCTCCTAAGGGCAAAAAGGGTGGCAAGCGGGGTCCTCCTGCTAAGGTTTGTCAAACTTCAGTGCCTCAGAAGTCTTCCTTTCCAGATTAACCAGGTGCTGTTTGACTGTCCATTTCTTACCAGGCATGTTCCTCTTTCTCTTTGCCCGTCTCTCTCTTCCTGTTCAGCTACAGATTAATTAGGATTCTTGGATTCTTTCCATTATTCGCCAGGGGTATTTCATAGTGTGGAAATCCTTTCCCCTTTTATGGGCATTCCTCAGCCTCCTCTGGAACAACTCTTCTTCCCAGAGGTGCTTTGGGACCTGTTGACGCTGGGTGCTATTCAAGAAATGCCTGTGTCCCAAAGGGGGGAAGGGGTTTTACTCTAGGATGTTTCTAGTACCCAGAAAAGAGGGTACTTTGAGACCAGTTCTAAACCTCTCTCAGCTAAACACTTTTCAAATGTTGTCCCTTCAGACTGTTTCCCCTTCAGTTTTATATGATGTCTCTGGATCTCAAGGATGCTTACCTCCATATTCCAATCCATCCCCTTTTCAGGAGGTTTTTGCGTTTCTCTGTTGCTTCCTGGCATTTTCAGTTCTCTGCTTTGCTGTTTAGTCTTTCTACTTCCCTAGGGGTATTCACTAAATGCCTTGTTTGTCTTTATTGCTTTTTGCGGGCTTCAGGGGATCCAAGTATTTCCCTACTTGGATGACCTCAGCTGCTGTTTTTGTCCTCTTTAGAGATCCTGTTGCAAAATCTTCATTTTGCGATTTCCCTTCTTCAGAGCGGGGGTTCACAATAAACTTGAAAAGTCTTATCTGACTCCTTCTCAGAATCATGTTTTTTAGGTTGCAGGTTTCAGACAGGGCCTATGCTGGTATCCCTGCCTCTTCCCAAGGCCTTAACTCTCATTTCCTTCTTTCAAACCCTTCTTCCTCTGGCCTCCGTTACAACTAGGGAATTTCTGAGAGTTGTGAGATTCATGGGATCCACCATCCTTATACTTCCTCTGGCCAAACTCCACATGAGGAAGTTCATTGGTTCCTGAAGTCAGTTTGGCTTCAATATGCACATCTAGAATTTGTAGCTCATCTTCTATCTTGTCTCAAGAAGAGCTTCACTGGGGGATCCAGCAGTTGTCTAAATCTAGGGCTCCCTTTTCTTCCCCCTCTTCCCTCTCAGGAACTGTTCACAGACTCTTCAAACATGAGATGGAGAGCAGCTTTTGGCTCCCTAAAAGTGCAGGGGGTCTGGTCACCACTTCAACAACAGGAGCACATCAGTGTCAAAGAGATGAGAGCTCTTCAAGCTTTTCATCCTCTTTTTTCCCCCCAGGACCTCTCAAAGTATGTACAGGTAATACCACAGTGATTTGGTATGTAAATAAACGGGAGAACAAGATCTTATCTTGTTTGCTGGCTGGCAGGCACTCATGGTATTGGGTCTTGCTGTCCAGTGTCAAGTGACTCTTTAGGCAGTTTGCATTCCCTCAGGTCAAAACATTGTGGCAGACACACTGAACAGGTCCTTAACTCAATCCAGTTAATGGATGCTTCACAGGGATGTGCTTCTGGACATTGTCCACCAATTGGATACTCCTCAAGTAAATCTTTTTGCCTCCCATTTGAACAGACAGTTTCCTCAGTTTTGTGCCAGAGTCCCAGGTCCTCTGGTGTGGAAGGTGGACATCCTCTTTTTCTTAGAAGTGGATGCTTCTCTATGCTTTTGTTCCCCTTCCCCTCGTTCAAAATGTCCTGTTAAAATTCAACACGACGCTCCCAAAATCTTGTTGGTGACACCCTTTTGGCAAAGACAGCATTGGTTCCCTCTGATTCTGCATTTAGCCAAGGACAATCATCACAAGTTACCTCACAGGGTGGACCTACTCACACAAGACAAGGTTCATAGGTTGGTACTAGGCTATCGGCCCTAGGGCCTATAGAAGCCTAGCCATAACTATTCCCTGGCTATTTCTTCCCAATCTATTTACTTCCCTGGAGCCCTGTCTAGCAGGGCAACTGACATGATCCCTGGGGTGAATTTCCTTTCTCCCATCCAATCATCAAGGTTTCTTTTGAAAAGGGCCAAAGAGGTGCTCTGTTTGACATGTATGGGCAGTCTATTCCAGAGTCTGCGGAGTCTCTGGGTCAGGAACCTATCCCTCCAGCATGTTTTGTTTATTGTGACGACAAGGTTTAGATCCCTGGAGCGTGTGGATCTGAGGGATTGGGATTTCTTTAAGTGTAGCATGTCCGACCACTCTGGGTTTGACATGGCCTTGTATGTTAAGCAGAGATCGCCTCGGAGTAGACGATATGCGACAAGAGTATAGCTGGAGTTTTTTAAGGCGGTCAGCATAGGGCATCTGCTTTAGGCCTGTGATTCTTTTAGTGAGGTATTTCTGCGGCCTTTCCAGTTGTTGCAGATGTCTTGAGAGGTACATACCAAATGGGGCATTGTATTCTATAATGGGTCTAATGAGGGTTGAGTACAGTGGGACAATGGCCTCCTTTTTTCTGGATGAAAAGCCCTTAGTGATGAGGATTGCCACATAGAAGGATTTCCTGACTGTTGTGGCGATGCGGTTATTGAAGGTGAGACCACTGTCCACCTGTGTCCCTAAGTCTCTTATCACACTTTCGGTGTTTAGTGTACTACCAGCTATGTGGTAATTCACGGGTACATGTTTTTTCCCAAAGGGGATAACTATACATTTCTTGGCATTGAGCTTGATCCCATGGCTCTGGCACCAAGCATCTGTTTCTGTAAGGCCCTTTTGTAGAGTATCAGCATCATTTTTGGGATTCAATAATGGCTCCCATTTTGCAGTCATCTGCGAACTTTGTTAGCCAGAGTCCCTTAGTGTTGGCCTGTGCTTCAGAGAAGTAGATGCCAAACAAGAGAGGTCCCAGGACTGAACCCTGAGGTACTCCACTTGTCTGGAGCTGGATTTGGAGTCAGCCACTTTTACAGTGTGGGTTCTGTCAGTAAGCCAGTTGGCAACCCATCAAGTGACATAGGGATTAATGCCCAGCTTAGTAAGTTTATGTATGATTCCAGAGTGGGGGATGGTGTCAAAGGCCTTGGCAAGGTCCAGATAGGCTGTGTGGACTGCCTTACCCTCGTCCATGGCTCTGGAGACTGATCCGAAGAAGTCAATCAGGTTCAGGAGGCAAGATCGGCCCTTCACGAACCCAAACTGGGTGGGGTCCAGTGTTTTAAGGTTGCCAATGTCTTTGTTTATAAATTCCATAATAATACATTCCATGGCCTTGCAGATCAGGCTCGTCGGACTGATGGGACGGTAGTTCCCGGGATCCAAGGTGGATCCCCCTTGTGGAGTGGGATAACTGTAGCTGTGCGCCACTTAGTGGGCATGAAGCCTGAGGTGAGGGTATGGTTAAACATGATACTTAGATGAGGTGCCAGTTAATTTTGTAGTCCATGTAGCACACAGCCCGGGATGTCGTCTGGTCCCATGGATGCTATATTCTTAACTTTGGAGAGTGTGTGTTTTTTTTTACCTGTGTGGCCGTTATTACCGGAATTTGGCAATCTTCCGGGATTGAGATGGGCCATTTAGGGGGTGAGGGGGGGGGTGAAGTTGGCACTGAATCGATCTGCCAGGACATTGGCAATATCCTTGGGATCAGTATATTTAATGCCATTCTGTTGTAGCTCAGAGCAGATCTGAGCATTGCCATTTAGATTCTTGACATAGTTATAGAATGCCTTGTGGTTGTCTTTGGAATCTTTGGCAATTTTATTTTCGTAACTAGCTTTGAAGGATTTTATGAGGGATCTCAGCTTCTTACTGAGGCTGGTAAGGGAGTTTTTTTGCATCCTGGGATTTTCCTCTTTTCTGCAACAGTTTCTTCCTTTTGTTGTAAAGTTTGTTTATGGCAGGGGACTACCAGATACGAGAGCATCTTGGTTCTATTTGGGATGGCACGATTCATGTATGAGTGGATGTGCTCGTACAGTGCCTTAGTGTAGGACTCAGCCGTCGAACTTTCAGTTCCCATCTGCATGGATGTCATGAAGTTTGTAACTTCTGACTTGAGTAGCATGAAGTTGGCTTTGGAGAAGTTTTTTATGGAGGTTTTAAGGGATCTGTCATCTATCCTCACCTGTCCACTGTTCAACTGACACTGTGGGTTCCTTTTTTCTGAGGATGTTCTAAGTGTCCTGCAGGTGACCAGGAAACCCAATACTAGGAAATCCTACTTATCCAAATGGGAGAGGTTTTCTGTTTGGTGTTTCTCTCGTAATTTGGATCCACTTTCTGTGGATGTTCCTTTGTTTTTTTTTTCTTTGCTTGAATTGCTCAGTGCTGGATTGGCTTATTCTTCTGTTAAGACCCACGTGTTAGGTATCTCTGCTTGTCTGCTTTTTATCTCCTACTTTAGCTTCTAGATTTGAAGCTAAACAATTCCTTAAAGGTGTCCATCATATTAGGTCTCCCAGGATGACTGTTCCTCCTCCCTGGGATCTTAATTTTGTTTTGGAAAAATTTACTGAGGCTCCTTTGGAACCTGCTGCTTCAGCTTCCTTTTAACATTGCTCTTGGAAGACTGTAGATTTGTTGGTGCTTCTGCCAGATGGGTGTCTGAACTTCAAGCCCTTATGGCTTGTCCTCCTTTTTTGGAGTTTCACAAGGACATGGTGTCCTTGCATACTAATCCTTCTTTTATGCCAAGGTGGTTAATAAGTTGTCCCTTAATCAGTCTATTCACTTGCCTACTTTTCTTTCCTCTCCTCAATCTGCCAGTGAGAGGGTGCTGCCCACATTGGATGTGCATAGACAACTCGGCTATTATTTGGATAAGACTATTAGAAAATCTCATCAGCTCTTTGTTTCTTTTCATCCTAGGTCTCTAGGTTTAGCTGTATCCAAGCAAACTATTTCTTCTTGGATCACTAAAGCTATTTCCTTTTGTTATTCTTTATATGGTAAGAACCTTCCTTTCTTCTTTAAGGCTCATTCTTATTTTTTATTTATTTATTTTTTTTATGCATTTAACATTTGTTGATGGGGAGAGTCTGACTAGGGCAGAGCCTATTTTGAGCGGAGGCCCGGGGAGAAATGCTCCAGACGCATGTCTTTGGAACATGGGAGGAAACCAGAGTACTCAGAGGAAACCCACACAAACACAGAGAGAGGTGGTTAATAAGTTGTCCCTTAATCAGTCTATTCACTTGCCTACTTTTCTCTCCTCTCCTCAATCTGCCAGTGAGAGGGTGCTGCCCACATTGGATGTGCATAGACAACTCGGCTATTATTTGGATAAGACTAAGACTATTAGAAAATCTCATCAGCTCTTTGTTTCTTTTCATCCTAGGTCTCTAGGTTTAGCTGTATCCAAGCAAACTATTTCTTCTTGGATCACTAAAGCTATTTCCTTTTGTTATTCTTTATATGGTAAGAACCTTCCTTTCTTCTTTAAGGCTCATTCTTATTTTTTATTTATTTATTTTTTTTATGCATTTAACATTTGTTGATGGGGAGAGTCTGACTAGGGCAGAGCCTATTTTGAGCGGAGGCCCGGGGAGAAATGCTCCAGACGCATGTCTTTGGAACATGGGAGGAAACCAGAGTTCTCAGAGGAAACCCACACAAACACAGGGAGGACATGCAGACTCTGCACAGAGGGCACCCCAGCTGAGAATCGAACCAGAGAACCTCTTGCTGTGAGGCGACAACAATGCAAACCACTGCACCACCAATAGCAGATTATTCTACTAGAGCTGTGGCTTCTTCTGGTGCTTTTTTCAAGGGTTTGCATACAAACTGTATTCTTGAGGCAGCTACCTGGACTTCTGTGTATACTTTCACTAAGCTTTGTAAGTTGGATGGAATCTCCAGAGCTAGAGCTGGTTTTGCTAGGGCCATCCTTCATACCTTTCTAGAGAGCTCTCCTGGTCTTTCCTCCTCTGAAGTTTCTTCTTGAGTTTTAGCACTCTCCCAAGTGTAAAGAATACTGTAACAGTGATATGGAAGGACATAGTACAGTTGTGTAAAATCTTACCATAATGGATGTCCTCCTGTTCACTGTTGCAATATTCCTTCCCTCCTCTCCCTACTCCATTTCTCTTCTGGATATACTGGTTACCTCTTGGTTTTCCTTGGACTAGCGTTCCTATTGGGGCTTTCAATTCTGAGAATGGTACGTCTGGACATCACCGTTATGCTTCATGCTATGTGAGGAGCATACGTGTGACATGCAGCATACGTTAAAGCAACCTAAGGCTTTTGTATACTGGCTGGACGTTGGGCTGCCCAAGGCAGAGAATCTCAAATGTAAAGAATACTGCAACAGTGAAGGGAAGGGCATCTTTCATTATGGTAAGATTTTACACAGCTGTACTTTTTTTTCTTTCTGGGGTTGAGATAAGTATGTGATGTGTTTTTTTTTTTAAGGGAAAATAATTTTTTACTGCTTTCTACTGACCAGTGCTGCCAAACTTCCTTAGGAATTGAGCATCTTTTTCAGCTTAACCATGGAACAACTTATCAGTTCCTGGATTCTACCTTCTTCCAACTACAGAAAGAAGATGATTAATAATCAGCCTTTTCCAAAACAGCAGGCTGTTAAAAAGTGCCTCATCCACAGATGGATGACTCTGTAGTTGCTTTTTCTGGTTCATCAAACCAGTCATCTTTTTCCTTGGCTCCCTCTGGTGTAGTCCGATTAGCCACCATGGATCAGAGGTTAGACATCATCTATTGCTTCTGGAGTGCTCTTTCTGGACAAGAAAGAAAAAAAATCTTGTCAGTCCTGGGAGAATGGGCAGAGACTGCTTCTCTGACTAGCCAGACATCTGTGCCTATCTCTAGAGAAGATTTTCCTGGCAAAAGTATGTCTGCTGTTTCAGGCATTGCTGTCAAAAAGAAGCAAAAGCGCAGATGTATATCTGCTCCTATCTCACTTTGAACAAGAGTGATTTATTAGGCTTAGATCAAAGGTTCATTCATGCTCCTTACCCTTATAGTTTAGTTCTTTCTATTGAAAGAAATAGGATTTTTCATTTTCTGAAGAGTTTCTAAGTATTGAACAACAAAACTGTTGTGTTGTTTGGTTATCTACTTCTCTGAAGTACAGGCTAACACAGAAGGTCTTTGGCTAACGAAGTTCGCAGATGACTGCAAATTAGGAGCCATAATCAAAACTCCTAACGATGTGGACATCCTACAAAAGGGCCTCAATGAGACAGATGCCTAGTGTCAAAGTCATGGCCTCAAGCTCAATGCCAAAAAGTGCATGGTCATTCCCTTTGGTAAAAACTCTGTACCCATGAACTACAACATAGGCGGTAGTATACTTAACACCGAAAGTGTGATGAGACCTTGGGACACAGGTGGACAGTAGTCTCTCCTTTGATAATCACATCGCCACAGTAGTCAGGAAATCCTTCTACGTGGCACACCTCATCAAAAAAGGTTTCTCATCCAGAAATAGAGATCATTGTTCCCCTCTACTCATATTAGACCCATTATAGAGTACAACTCCCCTTAGACATCTACAACAACTAGAAAGGCCACAGAAATACCTCACAAAGAGGATTACCGGCCTCAAACAGATGCCCTACGCAGACCGTCTGAAAAAATTCCAGCTTTACTCCATCACATATCGCCTACTCAGAGGTGATCTCTGCCTAGCATACAAAGCTGTGTCAAACCCAGAGCTGTTGGACATGCTCCACTTAAAGAAATCCCAATCCGTCCGAGCTATACGCTCTAGGGACCTAAACTTTGTCACTGCAATAAACAGAACATGCCGGAGGGATAGATTCCTGTCCCAGAGACATCCCATACTCTGGAATAAACTACCTATCTATATCAAACAAAGTTCCTCATTAGCACTCTTCAAGAAAAATCTTGATGATTGGATGGGAAATAGAAAATTCACCCTGGGGATCACCTCTGTGGCTCTGCTCGACAGTGGCACAGGAAAATAATTTTCTTGTGTGGCAAAAGCCAGGGTACCTTTTTGGCTGGGCCTTGTATAGGCTCCGGGGCCGATAGCCTAGTACCTACCTATGAACCTATAAGAAGACAGATTGTATTTTGCCTTCACATGTTTCTGATTCATATTCTCAGGAGAAGGGTGGCTTCTGCTAGGATTCTCTCTCTCATGCTATTTACAGAATTAATCAGTTTCAGTGGATACATAATAGTATTCGCAGCCTCTGAAGACATTATGATTTATTGCAACTGGATTATCCAGAACCTACTCTTAATTCCCACAGTTCCTTCAGCAGTGTCACAGGCTGTAATTTGCCTGAATTCTAGCCTGCTGCCCCAAATAAAGCAAATTTCATAAAGTTACACAGTTGTGTAAGTTTTTATACACTAATCCCAGACCAGATCCAGCAGCTATATCTAGTGAACCCTGCTGCTGGTAAACATTTATCTAATACCAGTCTCTCCCTTTCTGATAAGGATGGGAAAGCTTTTGATAGATTTGGGCAATAAAGTGTATTCTTCACTTATTTTAGAATTCTCAACTGTCAAGCTTATACGATAGTTTGTGTGCCTCTTTTGAGAACATGAAAAATCTTATGACATCTGTTTCCTCTTCTGAGGAATAAAATGTATACAAGCTAATTGACTTGTGTCTCAAGTGGCTACCCTCTTCTTGAAATGTGTGCCTAGGGCTGCTGCCACTTGAGCTGTCATGAGAAGGTTTGCTTTGTTGCATATTCAAAGCCTTCCAGAAGATCTCAGTGATGAAATTTTGAATTCTTCCTGGGACGGAGTGTTGTACTTTGGACCTTCTGCTGCTGAGTTCCTTAAAAAGTGTGACGATAAGTCTCACATTATTTAGCCTTCCTTCTCCCTTACCTAGGGTGTTAATGCTTACCTCTCTGCTACCTTTTTTTAAATGCAAAATAAACAATCACAGCACGCTGCTGGTAGGGAAACATTTAAAAAGCAATGTGTCAGGTTCAAAAAGAAAGCAAGACCCCCCCCCCCCCGAACAAAGGGCGGTCTAATAGTCTGACTGTCTACAAGACTCCCTTCCCACCCTGGCAAACCCTTAAACCTTTCAGAAAGTCTAAACCTCCATTTCTTTTGTTGACAACATATAGTTATAGACAAATGGGTTCTGAAAGCAATTCATCATGGTTATAGATGGCAGTCTCTCCCTCCTTTTCAAGAGATTCCCGTCATCTGCCAGGTTAAATTCCACTTTTCCCTCCTGTCATTCAGTATGTGCTGTATCAGGGTGATAAAGGCTGTCTCTCCAACTCAGTTTGAAAAAGGGTTTTATTCAGGAATGTTTCTAGTGACAAAAAAGAAGATTCATGGAGATCAGTTCTGGATCTTTTCTAAACCTGTTTGTGATAGTGCGAGAGGTCATAATGTTATTTCTTCAATAACTATTAACCCTTATTCCCCATCTGAGTTTTCTGTTGACCTTCGATTTAAAAGATGCATATCATTACATTGCTATTCATCCAGACTTCAGATGTTTCTTAAGGTTTTCTGTTTGTAATCACATTATCAGTTCTCTGCATTACCCTTTGGGCTATCCACTGCCCAGAGGTTATTCACAGTGTCTAGCTTTTTTTTGATCGCCTACTACAGACCTCAGGGTATTCACATTTTTTCTTATTTAAATGATTTGCATATCTTTGCAGAATGTTTTTTCAAAGTTTCAGAAATCTCTCATCTGGGTGAAGGATCTCATACACAGACTGAGGTTTCAGGAGAACACAAAAGCCTTTTTCGATTCCTTCTCACAGGATTATTTTCCTAGAGGGAACCACCTAGGTAACTCAATTCAAAGAGCTTTTCTTTCAGAGGAAAAATAGATCTGTATCTAGATGTATTAGTGAGTTTTTCCACTCAGACTTTTGTCTTAACAAGGGAATTTCTCAGGATTCTGGGTCTCATGGCTTCTATGATTCTCATCATTCCTCTAGCAAAACTCCATATGAGAAAAACTCAGTGGTATTTAAAGTCTGTACGAGTCCAACATCAACACTCCTACACATTCCAGATTACAATTTTCAGGTTTGTCAAAAAGCATGTATCTGATGTTATCCATGTCACTGTTCCACACTCTTGGGTTGTAGGATCCGACATCAGATCTGAGCAGGCAACTTATCAGACAGAGCCTAAGCTCTAACACCTCCCACTCCCATAATCCCTAGCTGCCCTCTAACCCCTCAGATCTCATTTGCTGCTCACCAGCTTCAGACATGATTACGTAGGCTCATGTCTCCTTAAGGGATAAGTGCTTATTTTTTTCTTTAACTGTTGTATTTCTACTTACTTGTACTAATTTTCTTGTGGTTAACTAATATCCTTTAGTTTTAACTTAGTGATAGTCCCTCCCTTCCTGTTTATAGTTACTTCTGCTGATAAGCCTTTTGGCATCGAACATTTTTTTCTACTCATCTTTCTTTAACCTTTTACTGGATTTATTGTAGTTTTTGGTTTAGTAGTGTGTAGTTTGTGATTCTAATCTGGCTTTAGACCTGTTTTTTTGGCTAACAGTTTTCAGTTTGCATGATGTTTGGGATTTGGTCTTACAATGTCTGATAAGCGGTCGGGTTTTAAAAGGTGCTCATTGTGCAGTCGGAAGATGCCCATGTCCAACTAGCACAAGGAGTGCCTTTATTGTTTGGGTGCTGACCATCTGGAGGTTGAATGTGCCACATTCAACCCCAGGGCTCTGGTCAAGCATTGCAACAAGTTGCTGTTAAAAGATTTGGCCCAGGTGAGTCCACTGGCCCAGTCTCCAGCCACGCCGGGCCCCTCTGAACACAATAGGAAAGGTCCCTCTGTTTCTGCGGTCTCGTCCTCTAAAAAGCCCAGGCTGGCGAACCCTCGATCCTTGGGTTTGACTCCAGCCTCGGCTATGTCGGATCCGACTATCTCGGATCCTAGTTCTCACAAATCAACCCCCAGATCTAAGGCTTCTGCTTCAAGGCCTTCGGATATGAGGTCAGGGCAGTCTACTCCCGGAGCCAAGGTCTCTGGATTGAGGCTTCTGGATTCGACCATGTCCAGACCTTCCACAGATCTGACGACCTTGGATCTGAGACATTTGGGTTCCAAATGCTCGGATCCAAGGTGGACTTATCCAGGATCCATGTTGGATCTCACCATTGCTCTAGAGGACTCTCCTTCGGATTCTGGTTTGGGGCAACCCTTCACAGCTCCCAGGCACAGAAGCCAATGATCTGATGGATGAAGGAGATCCTTGGGGTCCAGGCATGTGTCCCTGGCTAGGCCCTCTGCCTCTTCTAGGTCTTTCAGCAGCTTGCTTCCTTCCAACATGGACAGGATGATGAGGTCCTTTCTCAAAGCTCAAATTGAGTTGGGACTGCTTGCTTCCCCAGTCCATACAACTAGGGGCCCTTCCCTTGCGCCTCTACTTTCTTCTCCTCATCTGACCTGGATGGTTTTGGACTTCCAGGCCCTGGGGCACAGTGAGGAGGTGGCAGAGATACCTAGATCCCATTTTGTCTCTACCCCACCTGAGTCCCTGACCAGTTCTGCTCTTTGTCGCACAGAGCAGATGGGGTCCCAGGCCCGACCAGTTGCTCCGAAGTCCTTGGGAGAGGGTTCTGGTCCTATCCTTTTGGACGGATCACTGCCCCTCAGTGATTCTGCTCTAGACAGCTCTGGGCATGCATTGTCCGGGGGTTCAGATATCTTTGGTCTGCGGGCACTTAATTACTTGGCTCACTTCACCTGCCACCGAATCCTTGCTGAGGACTTGAGCAAAGTGTCCCCCAAACTATCTACTCTTGAGTCATACTCTAATTCCTCTATGAGGCTGATTTCCAGTGCTATGGAAGGCAACTCTTGAGCAGCCAGCACAGGCATTGCCATTCAGCGTTTCACCTGACTGTGCCTATGCGAGTTTGTGGAGTCCTTTAAGGCATCCTTCACCAATGCCCCCTTTGATGGATCAGCTCTCTTTAGTTCATCAGATACACTTACCTACAGCAAGTAGCAAGGCAAGACCTTGTCGGACGTGGGAATCAAGTTTTCTACCCCTCAATGGTTATTTTCTAAGACAGAACAAGAGACTAGGAAATTATGGCTCTCTAATTCACAGACTTCCTTTCAAGCCTCTCAGGACAAGCCCTCTTCTAGAGGTCAGGGGAGGGGGTTCAATGGCAGGTGCCACCCTGGAGGCAGCAGGGGGTCCACAAAATTAGGGCTCCAGGGATCCTTCTCTGAGAAGGCCTTCCAGCACTCCTGATGTGTTGCCTGACTGTCCTGTCCTGGAAGCATTTGGGGGTAGCTTGTCACTGCACCCTTTGGCCCAAGCAAGCATTACAAAAGATTATTCCATGCTAAACATCACTTCCAGGGGCTGTTTCATTCCCTTTTCCCAACCCCCCCACCAATCAGAAAACGTCTCCCCAATGCGCCACCCTATCAGAGGGAGTCAGCTCCGCAAGAAGTGCTCAAGCTTCTTCAGAAGAAAGCCATCCAAGTGGTTCCCCCAGGGCAAAGAGGACCCGTAACTTTTTCTTGCTTCTTTTTGGTGCCAAAGAAGACAGGGGACCTACGGTCCTATTCTGGACCTAAGCAAGTTGAATCTTTTGGTCAAGAAGTCCAAGTTCCGGATGGTCACTGTTCAGTCCATCATGCCTCTTTTGCATAAGGTGAATGGATGTGCTCTGTGGATCTCTAGGATGCATACTATCATATAAAATTAGACAGATGCTCTAGGAGACATCTCCGCTTTTGTGTGGGGGTCGATCATTACCAATTCAGAACCCTGCCCTTTGGTCTCACTACAACCCCCCTGAGTGTTCACCAAGTGCATGGCAGTGGTGGCATCTCACCTGAGACTGCAGGGATTCCAGGTGTTTCCTTACCTCGACAGTTGGCTCCTCACAGCTTCCACCAAGCATTGACTGGTCTTAGCCATTCAGTATGTTCTTCACTTATTCAACCAACTAGGAATCACTGGGACTCTACCAAAGTTGAATCTGATTCCATCCCAAAACTTGGAATTCATTGGCATCCAGCTAAACACTGTGTCAGAGATTGCAGTGTTGCACCTCAGACGAGTACATTTAATCTGATCCCATGTTCACTGAATACTTGGTCAGTCTCATCCTCAGGTCTGGCTCATTCTCAGGGCCTTAGGCTCCATGGTGACGGCAATCAATCTGGTGCCATTAGCCAGGTTTTACATGAGGGTTCAACAGTGGACTCTAGCAGTTCAGTGGTCTTCCCTCTCTCATCCGATGACAGCTTCCATCCGCCTCACTTCGGTGTGTCAGCGTCATCTTCTTTGGTGGATTCAGTCTCCCAAACTTCTTGCGTGCAGACCTTTTTCACTTCCTCCCCCGAGTGCCATGGTGACCATGGATGCTTCCCTGCTAGGGTGTGGGGCATTATCAGGGAAAGATGGTCCAAGATATGTGGGCCCCTGCAGAGACCACGCTGCATATTAACGTAGTGGAGATGAGAGCAGTTCTCTCGTTGCAAGCCTTTCATGACTGCCTTCCTCTGGGTACAATTGCAGTGCACACAGACAAACATGGCAGTTGTGTGGTACACAAACAAGGGGACACACATTCTTATTTGCTTTGTCACGAGGCCATGAGAGTGTGGGAAGGGGCGATGTCCTTGGGGCACTTTCTCCTTGCAACGCATATCCCCTGGGAGTCCAGTGTGCTAGCAGACAGGCTCAGCAGGGCTGTTCTGAGTCCTCACGATTGGTCCCTGAATCCAACAGTGGCGAGAGAAATTTTCCTTCGCTGGGGTCCAAGCCACACTCTATTTGCTTCCCCTCACAATTTCAAATACAGCTGGTATTTCACCCTGATCCCCCCAGTCGGGGAGTCCCCCAGGGATGGTCTAGTTTACGATTAGCCACCATATCTCCTTTATGCCTAACCTCCTATACCTTTCATTCCCAGAGTGCTTCAGAAAGCTCCGTGCCTCAAGGCTACCTCAATCCTCATCACCCCCTTCTGCCCTTGACAGGTTTGGTTCCCCCTCTTACAGTCTCATCTGAAGTACCCCCCTTGGGTACTAGATCCCCGTCCAGATCTGATTTCTCATCCTTCCCCTTCCAATGCCAAACCTTCAGCGTCTGCATCTGACAGCGTGGTTTTTCCACTTCCCATAATTCTAAACCAGCGCAGACTTGTTTTGCCTATCAGTGACATTATTCTGGCCTGTCAGAAGGCCTTCACCAATACGATCTATGGTAGTAAATGGAAAAGATTCTCAATTTGGACCAAACAGCGGAATCTAGACCCTTTTTCTGCTCCCATTCCAGACATCTTATTATTCTTGTCTTCTCTCTTTCATGACGGAGCAAGTTTCTCCACTATTAAGCTGCAATTGATGGCCTTCTCTAATTTCCATGTCTGCGAGGAAACTACCTTTAAAACCAGTGCAGGAGGTGACTGTAACACTAAAAAAGTAATTTACAGGGCACAGTGCAATGAATGTGATGCATTCTATGTGGGCAAGACTGTAAATAAACTCAAACGAAGGATTTCATGTCATCTGTCAGAAATCCGCTCTGGATGTAAAAATAATGCACTAGCCAAACACCTTTCTCTTCATAAAAGACACACAGGTTTTAAGTTCCAGATCCTGGATCGCATAGACATGGGTGATCTTGAAGGAGACATCCCGAATATTCTGGAGAAACATGAACTCATGTGGCAATTAAAGCTGAACTCTTTTAGAAAGCCTGGACTAAACTACTGTTCAATTAAAAGTGCACTGGAACTTAGAAAATTGCCACATTGTTTACATGACTAATTGTATTTTATTTTATTTTTTTCTACAAATTGGTTTTAAATACCATTTTAAATCATTTGAAATGTAAGTGTATATTTTGTTTCCATCATCATACATATATTTTATTTATTTATTTATTTTTCTGGTTCTCTTTTTTCCACTTTATTCAAAATGATGGTAATAACAGTACTAACTAATTATACAAATTATTTAGGTTTTTAGGGTTCTTGTACACAGACCTGAAGAAGTCTAGAAGGACAAAAGCGATCTTTGTTAACAATAGGTTATGAAAATAGAAACTGATTTTTACATCCAAAATGTATATGTATATATAATTTTTGATCGCAAAATGAACTAAGGTTGATATATTTCCAGCCATGTAGTATATTGCCTTGTATAAAATCACAGACTTAATAATCTGCTTAATAATTTAGTTAAATAAGATGTACCGTTAAAGTACATTAGGGCTATATATTATTATGACAGCTACTAGGTAGGGCAGGACCAGCTCGAATGTCACACTGATGGGGGAAGGGATGTGAATTTAACATGTGTACCAATAACACTTTGTTTTACAGCACAATAAACCACTCCCATGCCTATGCCTGATAAAAAGTATATATATATATATATATATATATATATATATATATATATTTAGAATATATTTAGAAAGCTTGTGAGGAAATTATTACTCTATTTTTGTTTTACTTGGATCGCTTGTCTGTGTACTTAATAAAGGATTTTCGAGTGGAAACAGACTTGCTTGGATTACTTTCGAATACTTAGTAATGCTGTATAATTATATATTTTCTATTATTACTTTTTGACTTGAGTTTACGTTCGCTACGTCTACTACCATTGTCTGATCTGATTAATATACAGTGATTAACTAGAAATATATGGACTGAAAATCTTCCACACAGAGAAGTTTCTTACACTGTTTTGAAACTACCTTTTCTCTCGCCTTTGTAAGACCTTTTTGAAAGGAATCTTCTTGCTTCGGCCTCCTATCAAAGATCCTTCTCCTCCTTGGGACCCTTTCCTTGTGTTGCCGTCTCGTACACAGAGTCCCTTCAAACCTGCTGCAACCTGTGATATGAAGTTCTCATCTTGGAGGGACTGCCTTTCTGGTGGCTATAACTTCAGCAGTATGAGTTTCTGAGTTACAGGCGCTGTCTATTAAGCCTCCATACATGATTTTTTCATAAAGATAGACAGGCTTTACAGACTAACCCTTCCTTCTTGCCTAAGGTGGCCACTGAGGCAAATTTGAATCAATCCATTGAGCTGCCACTTTTCTTTCCCCACTTTTCCAATAAAGGCGAATATTTGTTGCACACACTTTGACATACATCACCAACTAAGGTTCTACTTGGACAGAATGACAGTTTCCACAAATCTGACCAGCTGTTTGTGGCCGTTTCTGTTAACAGACGAGGTCAGGTGGTATCCAAGATTACTATGTCTCATTGGATTCCAAAATGTGTTTCTCTGGTTTATTCTTCTAAAGCTTTATCATTACCAGGATCAGTCAGAGCTCATTCCACTAGATATGTCTGCCTTTTTGGCCCATCATTCCATAGATGAGATTAGTGTGGTGGCCACCTGGTCTGCTCCTCACACTTTTTTTCTTATTATGAGCTTGACATAGTTTCCAGAAACAGGGCTTCCTTTGGCTCCACAGTTCTTTGTCATGTCTTTGCATGAGGCCACCCAGGGTTTCATGGTAGCTGCGGACTCTGACCCAAGAGTGAGGAATAGTGTCATGGATGACATCAGATAAAGGGTTATGTACTTACCGTAACTTGGCAACTGTGTTATCCTATGTCACTATTCATCACTATCCCTCCCTCCTTCCCACATCCTGTGGAACCTAGTGGTGGTGGAGATTTCCTGTCTGGTGGTTAGGGTCTTCCTTGGGTGTTTTCTAGCTCTAGAGCAAACTTGATCTGAGGGGTTAGAAGGCAGCTAGGGATTATGGGAGTGGGAGGAGCTCAAGCTTAGGATCTGTTTGATAAGTTGCTGGATCAGATCTGATGTCAGATCCTGCGACCCAAGAGTGATGAATAGTGAAATAGGGTAACACAGATGCCAAGTTATGGTAAGTACAAAAAACTTTTTTTTTTAAACTTGTTTATTTATTGACTAACATTTCTTTACTGGGAAAGTCCACCTGGGTACAGAACACCCATTTTCAGCAGAGGCTGAGGGAGCAAAGCTCCAAGTGTATCACATTATATTAAGTATACAGCAATGTTAAAGAATACATTATACATAAGTAGGTAATTACATTATTCATACTTTATTGAAAATAAAGAAAATGTGAACAAAATCCAGTGCAAAATAGACATTTGAACATTGATTGCAAAGTTGTGTGGATAATAAGTGCAAATGTTATATTGAAGGTAATATGTGAGAACAACTGGAGAAAGTAAATCTTAGGAGGTTAAAGAGAGGAGATCAGGAAGTATATTTGTAAAATGTAATGGAGGAGGTTAAGAAATAGAATGGGAAATAGATAATAAGGCAGGAGAAGGGGCAATGAGAGAAAGACAAAGGACAAGTAGAGAAATGTAGGGCGTAAGTAGATAAGGGAGGTTGTTGTGTCTTTCGGCTTTTCCCGGTCAGGGGTCACCACAGTGGAACTCCAGTCCACTAATGATTGGCAGTAGATTTTTACGTGCCGAGTTGCCGGCCCTGACGCACAACCTTCAACGAAGGTACACCCATTCACGCATGTCTTCTCACAGAAGACGCTCTAGCTGAGAATCGAATGGGACATCATCTTACTGTGAGGCGACAATGCTACCACAGCACCACCACCGTAGTGTAAGTAGATAAGGGAGGTAAAGTGAGAAATATGGTAGGTATCTCAGTAAGGGAGTTAAGTGCTATTGCTTTCAAGCAGGTGTAGGAGAGGAGTAGATCTGCAATTTAAATAAAAAAATAATTGTAATGCTTGTTTGAAGGCCAGGAGGTTAGAGTTTACTCTGATGATTATAGATAGGGTGTTCCATGCTTTGTCCTTAGGGTAGGAATAAGGGTTTGTCTAGCTGATTTATTATGTTTAGGCACATAAAGGAGGAGTTTGTCCACTAATCTTAGAGGCTTTTTAGGTAAGTAGCTATGGAGTAGAGAACTGAGGCAGAGCGATGCAGTAGGTTTGAGAGATTTTGTGGGTGTTTATAACTTCTAAATAGCTAAGATGGTATGGCAGTGCAAGCCGTTTAAGAGAATCCAGGGCATTACAGTGATGGGTGTAAAAAGTTGCAATAGTTGATGTGACACCCATGCCCTGGCCCAGCAATCAAGGAGCCTCAATCCTCCCCACTAACACCAGAGAGGGCGTCTCATATAAGTGGAAGGGATAATAAATACACCGTAAAGTACAATTTCCCTTAAGTGCACACAGAGATCACAGTCATTCTGGGGCGGGTTTCTCCCTTACTCTCCAGGTCCCCAATAAGACTCCCCACTGGCACAGCTATAGGGTCCAGATCTCAGCCTATCTGGCAAGCTAACCTCCAGTACCCTCTCTGTCCAACCAGTACTTAGTTTCCCTGCCCAAGTAGCTGTCATACTTTGAGATATGTATTTATAGAACTTCACAGACACTCCTGGGAAAGGCTGACACAGATTTTGCAGCTGTGCCCCTTTACCCAGACTATACGGTAGTAATCACTGCCACCACCAGCTAATAATTATCAGCTACCCAAAGGCCCTTAAAAGGGTGTCCAATTATTACTGTGCAATATTATTTTCCAATTGGTAAGTGTGACTAAACAGTCTAAGGCTTATGAGAGTGGCTTTGTACAATAAACTCTATAAATATGCAATGTACTCTAGAGCTTAGCTTATCTCTACACAAACCAGCCACAGGTAAAAGGTTTTTAAAATGTTTAATAATAAATAATTAAAACACAAGTCAATACTATTACAATACAATGCTACTCAAGAGTTCAGAGATCACACAGAAACTTAAAATAATTCTGTAGGAAAGTTCTGATATAACAGAAAAACACCTAGTCTAGTCTTTATAGTCCTAGCTATTTCTACAAGAAAACATACTTCTAAAGTAACTTAAGACAACAGACAGAGTGCTGGATAGTCAAGTCAAAAATGCTCACAGTCTCTCTCTGAGCAATAGTTTAAAATCACTAACAAACATTTCTGCTGGGCCCTCCCAGATTACATCATTTTGACACTTAGGTTTTCCCACTATACACATTACTTTATTTTGACACTTAGCCTGGAGTTCCCAGGCCCCACTGAAACTACATTTACATTCTTTTATACTTAGAGCAATAAAGGACATTCCACATGTAAATTCTGGTCATTAACTTTAACCTTAAAACAATAGGCAGGATGCTTACTCCAAATTCTAACTTCAAAGGACATACAAAGCATAATTTTAATTTCAAAGAACATTTGAAATGCTTGGCTTAGTTTTCCTTTCAGCAGATGGCAATGTTGCTACAATCTTGAAGTTCACATTTTACAGTGTTTTCTTTCATTTAAGAAACAAGCCTGTATTTTATATTTATATTTACAAATGATAGAATTATGTATCAAATTCTATTCGGCTAGGCTGGCAGCCTTCACCCTTTCTCTACCAGTCTTCACAGTTGAAAATTTAATAATTTTAGTGCAAGATGATTCACTTTTTGATTTTAGTGCATCATGGAAGTTGGTAAGAATAGCAACTCAATATAAAAGCAGAGGATTACTAATTTCCGAGGATTTTTTTTTATATATTGTTCTGGATATGCAGATTAAATTTAAGATTTTCATCTATTTGTCACACCTAAGAGTTTGATATGAGGAACTACAATTTCTGCATTAATTATTTCGGGAAAGGATCTTAAACTTGGTTTTATATAGAGAAAGCATTTGAAGAATTAAGAGGAATGGTTTGGTTTTCTTGGGAAAAGTAACAGCTTGGAATTGTTAAACTAGAATTCAATAAAATCGAAAGCTTCTTGAGTTTTGTTGAAGGTACAGCAGACTATTTGTAGGCAGATAACAGTTAAGTCGCCCACATATTGAATTAGGGAGCTTTGACAGCAAGAAGTGTAAAGATAAAAACATCGAAAAGAAGGGGGACCAAGAATAGAGCCTTGAGGAATGCCAGTGCTATTAGGTAGGTCGGTGAGATGGATCCTTGCAATTTTATAGACTACTGTCTATTGGATATAGATAGATAGTAAGCCACTGGACAACTGAGAAGGAAAGACCAAGGATCTAGAGTTTGTATAGCAGTTTAGAATAGAAAACAGGGTCAAATACTTTTGACAGATCAAGAAATAGTAATGAGACAAGTTTTCCAGAGTGTCCAGCATTATTGATGGTGTGTTTTAAAGAAAGTAAAGCTACTATTGTACTGTGGACAGACCTAAAGCCATGTTGAGTTGAAGTTAGGTGTTGATTTGGGGAAGATGATTAAGAAATTGTTTATGGGTACACTTTTCTAATAGTTTGGAGAGAGAGTTGAAGAAAGGAATAAGGCAATAGTTAAATACTTCAGTGGAGTTATTTCCTTTATGAAGAGGAATGATAATCTGTCATTTTCAAAGCATTGGAACATATGATTCTACAATGGATCCATTGATAAGTATGCTTTACTAGAAAAACTCATCAGACTCTGCTATACTTTGCTGTGAAGATAAGGTTAGTTTGCTTTTTATTTATTGTATTTTGTATTACTTTATTGCCTTTTTATATTTTGAATACTGTGATTTGTTTTCTTTACCTAGTGTTTTACTTGTATTCTGCTTTTAACTGCATATTAAAACTTCAAAAGAGACCACAGCTCTGTCTCTTGTGAGTCAGGAAGAAATTAGAACTGATCAATTAAGGACTCGTACGTAAGATAGAAGAGGTCACTTAAGGTTAATCATTTGTGAACTGAAGGGTGGAGCTAGGAACTAAACCTTCTATTTAAGGGGTAAAATAAAACATTTCAGAACTTTACTAGAAAAGCTCATCAGACTCTGCTACACTTTGCTTTGAAGGAAAGGATAGTTTGCTTTTTATTTGTTGTGTTTTGTATTACTTTATTGCCTTTTTATATTTTGAATACTGTGATTTGTTTTCTTTACCTTGTGATTTACTTGTATTCTGCTTTTAACTGCATATTAAAACTTCAAAAGAGATCACAGCTGTCTCTTGTGAGTTAGGCAGAAATTTCCCCCCACCCACCCACTACTGTCATGTTCTTAAATACCACTGTCTTTCTAGTTGCCTGCCTCTTATTTTAATTTGACGATATATCTAATTTCCTCTCTGCTTTCACTGGCTTGTGTAAGCACAAAATTATCATTTTGTGAAATCACTCCCTTTCAACTATTTAAATTCATTGGCCAACCTACTGTATTCCATAGTACCAGAATGCAAAAGTGACCACCCCTTTCAGTCTATCTTGCTGTTTTAAAAATAGTGCCTCTCCACTAAAACTTATCTTTTTAGACAGTTAAAACTTATGTTACCTACTTTCACATCTGACTTATGTAGTGGACACTGCAGTGTTTAGGATAAATCATTTTTTTTTCATCTTAACTTTAAGCATCCCTGTGACTAGCACTTTCTCTAATACCTGCTGGAAAGCACTAGGAACCCTTAAGCACAAGCACTCAACTCTCCTTGTTAATAAAGAGAAAATCATAGGCACTAAACGGCCTATAATTGCAAAGTACCTAGCTAAGGCAAGGGAAAACAGCTCCCGTACTTTCCAAAAAAAGCACCAAACCAGGCATGTCCAAGGGTCAGCTTCCGGTGATTTCTCCTGTCCACCTGGTGAATCTTGGCATACTGGGGCAATGCAGCAGTTGCCTCATGTACACAGACAACCCTCTCCTCCTACCACCCAACACTACAATCTGTGAGAGATGCACTTACATAGCCAAACTGGAAGCAAAGCTCTCTCCACCCAAGATTGTGCTAGACAGTCAAGAGGAGAAGGTTAACATTCGCACTACACCTCAGGCAACACATAGCCCTTCTAAACCCACACCACCAACACATAGCAACATTAAAGCCAGATATGCAGAGGCCCTTAACTGTAACCTGCCCAAGCAACAAGGACCTCTGAAGCTGAAATGCAAACAAACACCAATCACAACCAAAGTGTCACATAGCTCACAACACCAGTGTGCCACCCAGCAACAGCCCCTTAGGCAAGACAACGTACCTAACATTTTTAGTCATAGGTGACTCTATAGTCAGGCACACTGATGTCCCACTCACCAGGCTGAACAAGGAGAAAATTACAGTCAGCTGCCTGTCGGGTGCCAGGATCCGCCACATAATGCATGCACTCAAGTCACTCCACAACAAGTACAAATATCATTCTGTCATTGTCCATGTTGGGGTGAATGACGTGAGACGTACCTCCCTGAACTACATGAAAAGAGACATGGAAGAGCTCTCGGATTATGTGGTCCAGGCAGGTATGACCCTAGCTCTCAGTAGCATCCTGCCTTTGCCCAGAATGATACCACAATATAAGGACAAAGTGATTGACGTCAACAATTGGCTAAGCTTTTGGTGTCATTCAAAGGGGATCCAGTATCTGTCTACCTGGGACATGATCGACAGACCACGATGCTTTGCCCCAGAGATGGTCTGCACCTGTCACCCCTGGGATTCAGGTTACTGGCTAAGGTTCTTGCCACCCCTATAGTGCCTTTTTTAGGCAAAGTTCAAAGGACAAAACCACCACCGTAACAGGTGCAAGCATGCAAAATCTGAAGGTAATGCTACTCAGTGCTAGAAGTCTAAAGCGTAAAATGCACTGTCTCGAGGCACTCCTAAAATGGAGAACATCGATATCTGTGCAGTAACTGACACCTGGTTCAAGGCTCCAGAGAGCACTCCTGTAATACCAGGCTACAACTCTTACCACACTTTTCGGCCACCAAACCAGGACTGAAACACTAAAGTTGGAGGGGTGTCCATATTCACCAAGGATATTCACACCACCAGGCTAGTTTCCCAACACAACACGTCTGAAATTCTCCATGTGCAACTAACACTAGGTAAGACTGCAATCCAAATTGTAGCTTGCTACACATCCCCCACCATGCCCCAAGATTCTCACTACACCTTTCTAAACATACTGGAAAATATTAAGATACAATCAAACACCCTAATACTGGGGTGATTTCAACTACCCTGCCATTAACTGGGAAAACTACTCGTACCAACACCTTTGCCCAACGGTTCTTGGATTCATAAATTCCAACGCCCTGGATCAACTAATCTATAGTCCCACCAGGGGCTCCAATATCCTAGACCTGGTCATTACCAACATGGGAAATCGATGCTCCACACCTATGGTCACCCCCTCGTTGGTCAGGTCTGACCATAAGCTAATCACCGTTAACATCCACATCCCACCCCCCAGTAAGGAAACCACCATAAAAAAACTTCTCCAAAGCCAACTTCATGCCACTCAAGTCAGAAGTGACAAACTTCATGACACCCATGCAGACAGGAATTGAAAGTTTGACTGCTGAATCCTACACTAAGGCACTGTACGAGCACATCCACTCATGCATGAATCGTGCCATCCCAAATAGAACCAAGATGCTCTCTTCCAAAAAAAGGAAGCCAATCTGGTGGTCCCCTGCCATAAACAAACTTTACAACAAAAGGAAGAAACTGTTGCGGAAAAGAGGAAAATCCCAGGATGCAAAAAACTCCCTTACCAGCCTCAGTAAGAAGCTGAAATCCCTCATAAAATCCTCCAAAGCTAGTTATGAAAATAAAATTGCCAAAGATTCCAAAGACAACCACAAGGCATTCTATAACTATGTTAAGAATCCAAATGGCAATGCTCAGATCTGCCCTGAGCTACAACAGAATGGCATTAAATATACTGATCCCAAGGATATTGCCAATGTCCTGGCAGATCAATTCAGTGCCAACTTCACCCCCCTCTCACCGCCTAAATGGCCCATCTCAATACCCGAAGATTGCAAAATTCCAGTAATAATGGCCACACAGGTAAAAAACGCACTCTCCAAAGTGACGAATACAACATCCATGGGACCAGATGACATCCCGGGCTGTGTATTACATGAATTACAAAATGAATGGGCACCTCACCCAAGTGTTATGTTTAATCATAGCCTCACTTCAGGCTTCGTGCCCACTGAGTGGCTCACAGCTACAGTTATCCCACTCCACAAAGGGAATCCACCTTGAATCCCAGGAACTACCACCCCATCAGTCTGACGAGCCTGATCTGCAAGGCCATGGAACATATTATCATGGAACTTATAAACAAAGACATTGGCAACCTTCAAACACTGGACCCCACCCCGTTTGGGTTCGTGAAGGGCCGATCTTGTCTCCTGCTTCTGATTGACTTCTTCGAATCAGTCTTCAGAGCCGTGGATGAGGGTAAGGTGGTCCACACAGCCTATCTGGACCTAGCCAACTCCTTTGATACCATCCCCCACTCTGGAATCATAGATAAAGACTTATTAAGCTGGGCATTAATCCGTACGTCACTCGATGGGTTGCCAACTGGCTTACTGACAGAACCCACACTGTAAAAGTAGCCGACTCCAAATCCAGCTCCAGACAAGTGGAGTACCTCAGGGTTCAGTCCTGGGACCGCTCTTGTTTGGCATCTACTTCTCTGAAGTACAGGCCAACACTAAGGGACTCTGGCTAACAAAGTTTGCAGATGACTGCAAACTGGGAGCCATTATTGAATCCCAAATGATGTGGATACTCTACAAAAGGGCCTCACAGAAACAGATGTTTGGTGCTAGAGCCATGGGCTCAAGCTCAATGCCAAGAAATGTATAGTTATCCCCTCTGGGAAAAAACATGTACCCGTGAATTACCACATAGGTGGCAATACCTTAAACACCGAAAGTGTGATAAGAGACTTGGGGACGCAGGTAGACAGTGGTCTCACTTTCAATAACCACATGTGGCACACCTTATCACTAAGGGCTTTTCATCCAGGAAAAAGGAGGCCATTGTCCTACTGTACTCATCCCTCATTAGACCCATTATAGAATACAATGCCTCGTTTGGTATGTACCAGTCAAGACATCTGCAACAACTGGAAAGGTTGCAGAAATACCTCACTAAAAGAATCACAGGCCTAAAGCAGATGCCCTATGCTGACCGCCTTAAAAAACTCCAGCTATACTATGTCGCATATTGTCTATTCAGAGGCGATCTCTGCTTAACATACAAGGCCATGTCAAACCCAGAGCTGTTGGACATGCTATATTTAAAGAAATCCCAATCCCTCAGTGCCACACGCACCAGGGATCTAAACCTCATCACAATAAACAAAACATGCTGGAGGGATAGGTTCTTGACCCAGAGACTCCCTAGACTCTGGAATAGACTGCCCATACATGTCAAGCAGTGCGCCACTTTGGCCATCTTCAAAAGGAACCTTGACGATTGGATGGGAGAAAGGAAATTCACCCTGGGGATCACGTCAGTCGCTCTTCTAGACAGGGGTCCAGGGAAGTAAATAGTGTGGGAAGAAATAGCCAGGGGAATTGTTGTGGCTAGGCTTGTATAGGCCCTAGGGCCGATAGCCTAGTACCAAGCTATGAACCTAATAAGATTAGCTATGGCCTCTGCAGCACATTTTAGCTATCCCACTCAAAGGTCATCTACAGAGGTAAAGCTGGGTTTGAGCTTGTATAGAAGTTTTTTTATGAGGTTGGTGAGAACAGGTTGTAATGTGAAATTTGGAGAATTTGTGGAGAAAGCTTGAGTGGACATAAGAGAGGAAGGATGACAGTAATTAGTAGTGCTTTGAGAAGGACATATAATAGGAACAGGATTAAAGGAATATAGGGATGAGGAGGACGATATGTGGAAAGAGTCTGAGGTAGGTTGGCTATGCTGTCAGTCATAATAGTAGTATGAATTGGTGATTTATTGGGAAATGTACTGTGGTCATGTTTTTATCCAGGATTTAGTAGAGAATGAATGGATGAACAGGAAATTGGGGGGTTATATTTATAATTATTTTGTAAGGGAGAATGAGCATTTGTTCTCACTAGTTGTTTTCTGATCTAATTACAGAGCTGTCTAATGTGTTTGTAATTGAGTATTGGTTGTATTCTTCAGTCATTCTTTCCATGCCTTGTCTGTCATTAGCTGTTTACTTAACTTTGATAGCCATGGAAGATTTTTTTTTTTTTTTTTTTTTTTTACGAAGGGGAACTACACTGTTGAGGGTGTCTGGAAATGTAATAAAGTGATTTAGCACATCATCTAGTGGTAGAACTTTTAGTGCAGACCAGTTTGTAGATTTTAATAAATCAATGAATGATTGTCGGTTGAAATTTAATAGGTTTTGGGTCCTTTTCTAGTGATGATCTATGGTTATGTGGGAAATAGTTCTATAGATGTACGCTGATAGGTGCTTACTTTAGTGCGTTAGGAAGGGTACCAACTTTAGTAAACTTACTTGAGTCTGAAAGCAGAATCCAGTCAAGGATGAAGCTGTGATTGTTGTTATCATATCTAGCTGATGTTGAGATGACTTGTGAAAATCTAAAAAGGTTGATACTTGCAATTGGAGGGTTAGATGTTATATTCTGCCAGCTGATATTAACATCACTTAAGATAATATTAACATCACTTAAGATAATAGTTGCATTGGTATTTGTATTAGATGTCCAAGATAGGTTATCTTCTAGTGTAGGGATATTATGTCCGAGGGGTGTATAGTTATTTGTAGTGTTTACTTGTAAGAAGGTGATAAGTATTTCTGCAATGGGACATTTTGGAATAGGATCTGAGTAGGGTGTATAATTGTAGTAGCTGGGATAAAGTAATATGAGTCCACCTTCTTTGTTATGTAGTGTGTCTGCCTCAGTTGGTTTACTGTTATGTGGTCAAGGCTTGGAAGCTCACCGAAATGCCACTGAAATACAGAATACCGAATATACACCATGTTGACTGCAGCCTTGAATCCCAAAAACAACCTACCATCCTACCACTCCAAACCAGAACAAGTGTTAACATGAGTCCAGTAGGAGGGCATAGTTGGGCTTTGATATTGCAGGTCTTTGGTATTTTAAAATTTGGTGTCAATCATAGCTCTCAGCTTCTTAAAACAAAAAAAAAGTCTAGACAAAACCAAAAATTGGTACAAATTTTAAATTTTGCTCTTATAAACTTAGAAAGTTGCTACAGTAAAAGGTCTTTAGTGTTACCATGCATTTCCTGAAGGGTATAAAGTCTGAAACTCAGATCCCTGTCATTATTTAGCGAATTCAGTCCTCACTCATTTACCGCAAAAATCCAGAAAATCACACACTTTGAGGAACAGACCAAAAAATACATGGCTAAAATCTGGACATTTTGCGAAAATCTGGACAGTTGAGAGGTGCTACAGTTCCGACATGTTCAGGTCAAGCTTCCAAGCCTCGGCTATGTAATAGTAAACCGTCCTAATTACATTATTACTTGGGGTAAAAATTGAGTCTTATGTTTGTTAGGTTTGAAATTTAGGTTATATTAAAAAACTTGAGGGAGGACAAAAGTATACGTGTTATGACACCTGACAAGGGTGGAGGAATTATACTATACAATTCTGAGGACCACACAAACATCATGCAGACTATTCTGTTTAATGCTGAAAATTATTCCACATGTTCTAGGAACGAAATTCATATTTCTTATCAAAGGATAGACAGCTTTTTATATGAGTATGTTATGGACCAGAGGATTTCTAAGGTAGATTATGATTTTCTTTTGAATATACACCCCAAAATTCCTGTTATTTTCGCTATACCGAAAGTGCACAAAAATATTGAAACACCACCTTTCAGGCCCATTGTGGCAGCTGCTGATTCGAAAACACATAATTTGGCTGTTTATGTAGACAAAAAAGTTAAATATGTGGTTGAACAGTTTCCACATTTCGTCAAAGATTCCTGGGATTTTTTGGGACAATTAAAAAGAGACCTGTGGTGTGCTGATTCTGTCTTTCTGACCATTGATGTACAAGATTTATTTTCTTGTATCCCTAAACAAGACGGTCTAAATTTCTTTGAAGAAAGTACTCTTCACCTGTTCAAAATTGCTCCCTGATGAGATTAGTTTAGTATGTGAACTCATGGGACTTATTCTGGAAAACAACTACATATATTTTGAACGGGAATACTTTCAATAGGTTAAGGGAGTGGTGATGGGAGCGGCCTGTGCTCCTACATATGCCAACCTGGTCCTGCTAGGTTGGGAAATAGCATGTTTTTAAAAGTGAGTTTTTTTCTAATGTTGCATTTTACTGCAGGTCTTTGGATGATATTTTTATTTTATGGAATGGAACTCTTGCATCCATTCCATTATTCATCCAATATTTAAACCAAACTACCAATTTTTTAAAATTCACATTCGATTTTCACAAACAAGAAATCCATTATTTGGATACCACGATAATCAAGGACCATGAAACATTTATTTCCAAAATCTATCGTAAAAAAACTTTTTGTAATAGTTATTTACATTTTGACAGCCATCACCCTATGTCACAAAAGAAAAGTATCATCAAGGGACAAGCCATCAGGGTTCCTAGAATGACATACTTGAAACAGGATGTAATTCAGGAATTTATTTACCTGAAGGACATGTTCCTTGAGAGGAGGTACCCTGGTGAGCTTATTGATACTATTCTTGGTGGAGTACTAGTTGATTGGGGAGAAAAATACACTCCATTATTAGGGAGAGGTTTGAACAGAATAAATAATACAGGAACAACCATTGAGAATGTGAATAAAGTTGATTTCCAGCAAGCATGTGTTGTCCAATACAGTACCTATTTCAACAGGTGAAGGAAACACTTTACAAAAATTGGAGTATTTTTAAAACTAATAATGAAATTTTTCAAGTCTTAGGTGAGAAGCCTATATTGTCAACCAAAATTGGCCCTAATTTAAAATTAATCTTGGAAAACAAAAATAAATATCTAGTTGAACATGTAAATTCAAATGGCAGTAGACCCTGTGGTAGATGTGATTATTGTTCATACATGTTACAAGACAATTCTATTTCCTTAGATAATAAAAATAAGACTATAGTTTATTTGAGAAGAGGCAACTGCTATTCCAGTAAGCTGGTGTACATCGCTAGGTTTAATACCTGTACATCTTTTTACATTGGGAAGACAGAAAGGCTATTTAAGACCAGAATATATGAACACTTATACGACATCAAAAAATAAAAAGCAAACCAATGCTTTGGATAAGCATAGTATCCAATGTGTTGATTTTTGTGGATTTAAATTTGCCATTCTGGATCTTGTGCATATTGAAGTTAGTTGGGGGGGGGGGGGATTGGCAAAATGCTTTAAATAAAAAAGATCTTTTATGGCAATTAAGACTAGCTGCCAACTTCCCCCGGGCTTAAATGATTATTTAACTATATTACCTATTTTGAAAGACTGCGGTGGTGGTGCTGCGGTAGCGTTGTCGCTTCACAGTAAGACGTTTTCCCGTTCGATTCTCTGCTAGAGCGCCTTCTGTATGGAGGGATACATGAATGGGGCGTGCCTTCATTGAAGGTTGTGCATCAGGGCTGGTAACCCGGTACGTAAAAATTCACTACCAGACATTAGCGGACTGGAGTTCTGCTGTGGCGACCCCTAATCTTGATGAGTGGATGGGAGATCGTAGGTTTACCCCAGGGGTCATCTCTGTGTCACTATTAGACAGAGGCACAGTAAACTAATTCTATTATGTATTTCTGACAGCATGTTTTATGATGAAAGCTTGGATCTTGATTGGTTTGGTTTAAGTGGTTGTGTAATATTTTCAGTTTTGGGGAGTTTGGGGGGGTATATTAAATAAGCTAGAAGAGATAGAGTAACTGATGGGTCCAAGTTAGAGTAACTGAAAGGTCAAAGTTAGCAGTAGAGATTGATAGTACGTATGTGCACTATAATTGTAGTTGAGTACAAGGGTGAGAGGGTCTGATGTCACCTTCTCATAAGGTGTTATTTCAAATTATTGCGGATGTCGACCTTTGTGGTGGTAAGTTCTGACATTCTAAGCAATCGACATGTATATATTTGACACATTGATTTGACAATGTGAGTAAAAATTGTTGTGCCTTTCAACATGCTGATAGTAGATTGTGAGTGTATGTATGTTATATATATAATATATATATATACACACACACACACACACGCACATAATACATATATACAATAAACTGTACTTTGTCTATCCTTAGATGAAGCAATCTTATAGGTCATAACCTTTGTCCTACTTAGATTGTTTTATGTAAGGTGGAAGGCATACACACTTGCAAGGACAGGAGAATGGCAGTTAGTCAGGGAGGACTAATTTTTGTACCTGTAGATAAAATAGTGCAAGAGGTAAACAGAGAAATAGTTAACTGGACTAGTAACAAGGAAAGGTGTTAAAATAGGACAAAGTTAAAAAGGAAAATAACCATCATCTCCCATGCCGGGTCTATATTATTCCATCAAAAGTGCATATGTGTGACTACATAAAAGTCGACACAATGCACGAAAGCTGGAAATTGCGAATGGCTGATAAATCAAATTTTTTCCTAGGGGAAAACACGCAGCTGTTTGCGAAAAAAAAAACTAAATTAAAAGCATAAATAGGTGGGGGGATGTGCCCCCCACACACCCCCAAACTTAATATACCAACTCTGAAAGGGCAACTCGAGGTAATTGGCCAACTACCTCCTTGCCCTATGACAAATACATTGAAACACTCAAATGCATTTCGATGTCTTTATGTCACTCTTTTCACATTCGCACAAAAGCACTTTCGCTGGAATAATATAGACCCCCCCCCCCAAGTCAATGCTTACACTTATCAAGGGTATCAGAACTTTTCGGAGGTTTAGGATGCATGGCTAAGCTTAAAAAGGCCCTTGTAGTCATTAGCCTAGTAAAAACCTGTGAACCTAAAACTAACATCCAAATGACCACTGAAGCAGATACGACTCTAATTAAAACACTAGTAGGCTAAAGACCTCGGGGAGACGTATGATGGTATGTCTGAGTTCAGCCATATAGCTAAAACTCCATAATTTTGGTCACAGTGGCTAACAGCATACTCCTAGTTTTAAAATACTATCAGTTTCAGCCGGTATAAAACACTAGTTAGAAGCAACCTTCACTGATGGAATTTGAAATTATCAAAGTTTGATTACAATTATTTTATTAATCTATTTTAACATAAAAATTATTTCAACATAGAAGTATGCAATAAAGCAAAAGTCCATAAGCACTGTCTGATAGAAATATGCTATCTGACCATTTCAACCAGGTAACATAGAACACAAACTAACAGTAGACAGTCTGGTTAATGCAAATTTAAGCAGTGATAATACTAAAATTAATAAAACCAATTAGGTCACTGACCCTAAACCAAAAATTGAAAAAGAAAAAAATCCACCGACACTGTGTAGCCGATAACGGTTTAATGCTCCAAAGGTCCACAGTAAAAACACACTTACACCAAACAACTAAACGCTTTTGCCGAGGTTAACAAACCATTGGCATCATCAGAGTTGTTCGTATGAATTACTTCCATCATATTTATCTTAGTCATAATTGATACCAATTAAACAATAAAACTATTTAAACAGCCAATACTTTTTTCTTTCTTTCGTGTTGTTCCCCAATAGTTATGTTTCACCAAGACATAAGGAACATTGATAACATTAAAAAGAACATCCAATATTTTGATAACACACAAAATATGGCTTTACATATAATGCATATATTTACACACATATTATAAATGTATTGAAAAGACATATCATACGTTACTAGTTAAAATTTTGAAAAAAGATTTTTTTTAAAAAAACTAATAACAATTACCAAGTTTATTAATAGCTTGCTGGAATTACCCAATTTTGTTATGTCTAATTTTTAAAAAGGGCTTGATTGAAATATGTTCATTTAATCCTGGAGGACTGGTAGCATTAGTGCGTATTTGCCACATAGATTCTCTTGCTTCCAAAATAGATTCCCAGTCACCCCCCCCATCCATTGTCAAATACCTTGTCAATAATAAAAAATAAGAATTTTTTAAAATTAGAACACAGACCTGAGTGTAAAAACAAAGCATTGTTGGAATCCCTATTTTTTATAGCTCTTGTATGTTCACTAATCCTGTCTTTGAGGCTATGGGAAGTCTTCCCTACATAGAATGCTGTACAGGACAAACAGGTAGCTACATATACTACCCTCCTAGTATTACAGTTACATTTACCCGGGCAATTAATTGGTCTTCCAAGAACATAAATATCAACATGAGGTCCATCATTAATATATCGACAAAACCTACAAATGTTAAGTTGTCAATCTCGCCTTCATTCTTGCAGGATGGGTTCGGAGCCGATCCTCGGCTCCGACTCGGCCAATACTAAAGCTCGAGAGCTAATTCCCCCGGCTCGAGGCTCCCCTATATCCCACAATGGTAGGCGGTAACTACTCAGATCTCGTTTGCCACTTAGCTGCGAGGTGCTTTCTTCTACCGGCTCTGGCAGGTTAGTGAGTTTTTTCTAGTTAAAAATTCAAATATCTACCCCTATCCTTTTTATTTAGTCAAGTTTACAGTACAGGGTATCCTTTTAGTTTAATCGGGTCTTCCCTCATTTTTATTCCCTTTTTATTCCCTTTTTAAGTTCTAGGCCTTTGGCCCACTCCCATTTTTCCCTTTGTCATTCAGTGTGATTGGATTTTTCTTTTTGGTTAAAGGGTGTGTCTGTGTGTTGTGTCTTTTTTGTATACAGTCACTTTTTCTGGGATGTCGAAAGACTCCAAGGTCTCAGGCTTCAAGAAGTGTGACTCGTGCTGTCAGAAAATGTCTCTGACAGACGGTCACACTTCTTGTGTTTATTGCCTGGGACCTTTGCACCTGCAGGACTCCTGTGCTGTTTGCCATGCATTCAGCCCGAGAGTCCTGCAGGAACGCAAAAATAAACTTATTCTTCGTGGCTTATTAAAGCCTGAAAGCCCCCTCGACCCAGTCTGCATCGGGGAAGCCTTCAAAGACTTCCAGGCTGTTGGCTCCAGCTTCAGAGCCGTCCGCTGGGAGCATTAAGGCTGCTTCGACATCGGCTCCGGCTGGGGTCGATGTTTCGAACACTCAAATCGTTACCTCAGCTCTGGCCGGAGCCGAGGGTGCTAAGACTCAGTTGGCTCCGATAGTTTTATCAGAGCCACCTTCTAAGAAGAGGTCAAGGACCCCTTCCATCGGCTCCATCCACTCGGCCCCGGGATCCCCTCTTCTGTCGGAGCGGAGCCATAGGTCCCATTCCTCTCGGTCCTCCAGGCTGTCCGACCATGACTTACAAAGGGTAGTGAGTAGACTTCTCAAGTCCGAGGCACTGGCCCAAATGCTGCATAGCCCTACTCAACAGTCAGCGGCTATTCCCATCCCTGCTTCTGTTCCTCCTCTGACTCCTTTGAGTTCGGAGCCAGGGCTCATCGGAGCCGTGGCTGTCAGTGTGTCGGAGCTGATACCCTCCCTTTCGGCTCCGTCGTCTGCTCCGATTTCCTCTTTGGAGGGATCTTGGCGCAGGGCTTCCCTCGGCTCCGAGGGGGCGAGTGGCATCGCACCCTTGTCTGACCCCGTTCTCCCTCTCGGAGCATCGGCGCTGGTGAGTTCGGCTCCGACATCGGCCTCTGAGCCATCCCTGTCGGTGCCGGGGGAGGTCCTTGTCTCCTCGGAGCGGGGACCTTCGGCCTTGGCTGATCGGGGCACCTTCGAGGTCATGCGGAGCGTGCTAGACCCCGTGTCTACCCCACAGTCGGCTCCGTCAGCTCCTCCCTCTTCAGTGCCTACAGTGGTTTCTACCCACCCCCTTGTACCAGACCGTAGAGAGCCAGCCCCTCAGGTTTCCCCATTGGGAATATCCTCTTCTTCCGAGGCTTCTCCTGATCCGGCAGGGGAACCCCCTCAGAAGAGACAGTACAAGAGGAAGCACATTGACTCCCCTGAGTCTATCACCTCGGACACCGACTTGGAGGAATCTGAAGGTTCCCCTCGGTCCTCCTCTGAGGATGTCTCCTTTCCTGACATCCTTGAAATCCTTAAACAGAGGGGGAACTGGCCCGCCCTTAACCCTTCAGAGGACGAGTCGGTCTACCTTGAGGCATTTGGTTCTCGCCCTTCCACCTCCTGGGTGTCTCCTCCCTTTGACCCCCTCATGGAAGTGGTGGCAAGGAAGGCTTGGACGGCCCCTGATTCGGTGGAACCTACCCCAAGGAGGCCGTCAAAAATTATTACTGCCCCGAAAGAGAAGCAGTTCTTATCTAAAGGTGTCTCTGTTGATGCCATGGTGGTGGCCGCAGCCACTAAGAAGGAATTAGCCGATCCTTCGGTACCTGTCCATCCTCCTAATAAGGAGTCTAGGACCATGGACAGGTACGGTAAGCGGATGTTTTCCTCAGTGACCTTTGCCATGCGGTCGCTGAACTACTTGTGTCACTTCACCCGTCTCCAGAGGGATTTACTCAAGGATATGGGTGATGCTATGCAGGATCCAACAGCTGAGGGGTTCCAAGACAAAATGAACTCCCAGTTGGCAACCCTGAATTCGATTGTCAACTCCTCCATGTGGCTTATCTCATATGCGGCCGATGGGGCGAGTAGGGCCACAGGCACAGGTGTAGCTTTACGACGCCACGCCTGGATGCGGCTTTGCAATTTTGCGGACCCTTTCAAGGCGTCCTTCACCAATTCCCCCTTTGATGGCTCAACGTTGTTTGGACCTCAGGTGAAGGATACATTGACTAGGTGCGAGCAGGAAGGTAAGACTCTCTCTGCCGTGGGAGTCTGTTTTTCTACCCCTTCCAGACCTTATCCCAAAGGTCAGAGGGGGGGAGGGAATGTGGTTCCGCAAACCACAAGGAGTCGCATCTGACGCACAAAGTCGATCCCCCTCTAGAGGCAGAGGGGGGAACAACAATAGACGCCGCCCTAGGGGCAGAGGTGGTCTGCAAAACCAGGGTAGCAGAGAGACTTTCTCTGATGAACCCTTTCAGCATCCCTGAGGAGCTGCCCGGCTGTCCACCTTCGGAGGCAGTTGGGGGAAGATTATCACTGTACCCAGAAGCCTGGCTTTCCCTCACTCAAGACAAATGGGTACAGTCGATCATATCCGAGGGTTACAAAATCCCTTTTATTCACATCCCATCCCAACCCAACCAAAAGGATCCCTTCCAGACGTTCCACCCAGTCTAAGGGAACAAGCAGCGTTAGAAATCTCAAAGCTGCTGTCAAAAAGAGCTATCCAGCCAGTCCCAGCAGACCAGCAAGGATCCGGAATCTACTCCAAATTCTTTTTGGTACCAAAAAAAACAGGGGACTGTAGACCAATACTGGATCTCAGCAAGCTAAACAAGTATGTGAAGAAAACAAAATTCCGGATTGTCAGGCTACAGTCCATTCTACCCTTCTTGGGTCAGGACAATTGGATGTGCTCGATAGACCTTCAGGATGCGTACTACCATATCAAAATGCACAGACACTCCAGGAGGTTTCTCCGTTTCAGGCTGGGAGCCAGTCACTACCAGTTCAGAGCCCTGCCCTTTGGTCTCACTACAGCCCCCCGAGTGTTCACCAGATGTATGGCAGTGGTCGCGGCTCACTTGAGACGTCAAGGATTCCAGGTGTTTCCATATTTGGACGACTGGCTCCTTACCGCCACCACCAGGCGTCAACTTCTTCTATCCAGAGACTTCACCATTCAAACTTGCCAAGCTCAAGGCATTTCAGTAAATTTCAAAAAATCTGCCTTGTCGCCTTGTCAATCTATTACCTTTATAGGCGCCACCTTAGACACAGTTCATCTTTCTACCAGACTGACAGAGCAAAGAGTATCAGATATCCGCAAACACGTTTACCTTCTGCTTCAATGCAACAAGATCAAAGCCAGGGTAGTCTTGAAGGTATTAGGACTCATGGCGGCTACCATTACACTTCTCCCCTTAGCTCGTTTTCACATGCGGATCCTCCAGTGGATGCTGTTTTCTCAATGGTCCTTCCAACAGCTCCCGATGTCTCACATCATTCTGCTAACCCAATCATGCAAGAATCACCTGTCTTGGTGGATGACATCACCTCAAGTTCTTCAGGGCAGACACCCCCCCCCCAATCGCCATGGTGACAACGGACGCCTCCCTGATTGGGTGGGGGGGCATTATCAGGGCAGGACAGTCCAGGGCAAGTGGCAATCTTTCGAGTGCCACTTGCACATAGATGTCTTAGAGATGAGAGCAGTGCTTTTAGCGTTGCAAGCCCTTCAGGACTCTCTTCCCACAGGGACTATTGCAGTTCAGACGGACAACATGTCCATAGTGTGGTACATCAACAAACAGGGCGGAACCAAGTCCTATCCCTTATGTCGAGAGGCACTCAGACTTTGGCAGTGGGCGATTTCTTCTCAGGGGTTTCTGATAGCAACGCACATTCCCGGGAAGTCCAACGTGATTGCGGACAAGTTGAGCAGGGCTATTCTCATGCCACACGAGTGGCCTCTAAAGAAATCAGTGCTGGAAGAAATCTTTCGAAGATGAGGCCGGCCTTGCTGCGATCTTTTTGCTACTCCCCAAAACAGCAAGTGTCACGATTTCTTCACCCTCTTCCCTCTACCAGGCCAACCCACCAGAGACGCTCTAGTCCACGATTGGCCCCGGGGACTTCTGTATGCTTTCCCCCCTTTTCCACTGATCTCTCAATTAATTCAGAAAGCTATCGCCTCGAGAGTCACTATGATCCTCATTGCCCCTTACTGGCCTCAACAGATATGGTTTCCGTTCCTGCATCATTACCTCTTGGAGCAGCCTTGGCATCTGGACCCAGTGCCAGATCTTTTGACCCACCAGTCGGGCCAGCTGCACCACTCCCTCCAATCTCTCAACCTCACAGCGTGGTTTCTCCGATTCCTACCCTAGCCAGGCTTCCCTTAATTTCTCATTCGGTCCGTAACATCCTGATAACCTCTCACAAGTCTTCTACCAGAAGGATTTACAATAGTAAGTGGAAACGTTTTTCCTTCTGGGCAGCATCAAAAAATATAGACCCCTTCACTGCACCTATCCAGTCTATCCTAGACTTCCTGGCAGAGCTCTTTCATTTAGGCTCTTCCTCATCTACCATTAGAGTACAACTAGCTGCTATATCTAACTTTCATGTAGGTGCCTCGGACTCCAGTATCATGTCCCATAAACTCTGCAAAGCCTTTCTAAGAGGTGTCTTTTTGCTCAAGCCCCCAATCAAAGATCCCCCACCGCAGTGGGACTTGAATTTGGTCCTAGCGTCCTTGATTCTCCCCCCCCCCCTTCGAACCTGCGGCTTCATGCCCTCTTAAGTTGCTCTCATGGAAAACACTTTTTCTAGTAACCATAACATCAGCTAGAAAGGTATCTGAACTTCATGCTCTTTGCAGTCGTCCTCCTTACTTAGTTTTCCATAAAGACAGGGTGTCCCTCCGGACTAATTCGTCCTTCTTGCCTAAGGTTTCCTCTGAGGCAAATCTAAACCAGACTATCGATCTCCCTGTCGTCTTCCCTGATTATTCCAACAGGTCGGAACAAAAGTTACATTTTCTAGATGTTCATCGCCAACTTCGATATTATTTAGACAGGACTAAACAGTTCAGGAAATCTGACCAGCTCTTCCTGTCTTATGCGGAAGGGAAATTGGGCCTTCCAGTTTCTAAAGTGTCCCTTTCAAGATGGCTTACCTCTATAATTACCTTCATCTATGAAATCAGACATCAGAAACTGCCTTCAAGACCTAGAGCTCATTCAACCAGGGCATTAGCTACATCTGTAGCTTTTCAAGACAGGCTACCAATAGATTCCATTTGTGCAGAAGCCACATATGCTTCTCCTCATACCTTTATCTCGCATTACAAATTGGATATGGCCTCCAGAAACCATGCCAACTTTGGTTCCACTGTTCTCAAGAGTCTGTTCCAATAAGCGATAAAGTGCTAGGGACGCGGTCCCATCCAGCAAGAATGAAGGCGAGATTGACAACTTAACATTGAGAAGTTATGTACCTACCATAACGTTCCATGTTAGTTGTCTTCATAGGTTCATAGGTTCATACTAGGCTATCTGCCCGAGGGCATTTATAAGCCTAGCCCATTGTTTTGTGGCTTACGCCACCCCTTTAGTATGGGGAACTATACCCATTATTTTGCTGTGCCTCTGTCGAGCAGTGACACTGAGGTAATTCCTGGGGTATATCTGCGATCTCCCATCCATTGGTCAAGATTTCTCTTGAACAAGGCCAGCGAGGTGCTCTGCCTCACATGTACTGGGATTTTGTTCCACAGCATAGGGAGTCTTTGGGTGATGAATCTATCCCTCCAGCACGCCCTATTAATAGCCGTGTCGAGGTTTAAGTCTCCCCCTTGTGGCTCTGATGGATCTAGATTTTTTGAGGTGAAGCATATTCATCAAATCTGGGTTTGACATGGCCTTGTATGTTAAGCAAAGGTCACCTCTGAGCAAGTGCTGAGCGACTGAATAGAGCTGGAGTTCTTTCAGTCGGGCAGCATAGGACAGATTTTTGAGACCCTTTATCCTTTTGGTGAGGAACTTTTGTGGCCTCTCCAGCTGCTGCAAGTGTCGGGTCAGATACATTCCGAATGGGGCATTGTACTCAATCATTGGTCTGATGAGTGATGAGTAAAGGGAGACTATGACCTCCCTTGATCTAGATGAGAATCCCTTCATGATAAGGTGGGCAATGTAGAAGGACTTCCTAACTACTTTAGCTACATGGGTGTCGAATGACAGACTACTATCAACCTGGGTCCCCAGGTCCCTGATAACTTCTTCTGTGCTCAGTGGATTGCCACCTATTTGGTAGCTAGGGTAACCTTGTTTTTCCCGAAGGGTATGACTATGCATTTTTGGCATTTAACTTTAGGCCGTGGCTCTGGCACCAGTTATCCGCTTCTGTGAGACCCTTCTGAAGGATATCTGTGTCAGATGTGTTTTCTACTATGGCCAGTTTGCAGTCATCTGCAAACTTTGTCAGCCATAACCCTCCTGTGTTTGCTTGTACTGGAAAAGTAGATGCCAAACAAGAGTGGGCCCAGGACTGAGCCCTGTGGGACACCACTTGTGACAGGCTTTGAGTCTGACATGGCGCCAGCAACTCTGACCCTGTGGGTTCTGTCACTCAGCCAGTTTGCAACCCATCTTGTGATGTATGGGTTAACATTTAAGCTGATGAGTTTTTCAATGATACTCGAGTGGGGTATTGTATCAAGGCCTTAGCCAGATCGAGGTAGGCTGTATGGACTGCCTTTCCTCATCAATGGCTTTGGTGACTGTTTCGAAAAAGTCAACCAAGTTTAAAAGGCATGATCTGCCTTTGACAAAGCCAAACTGGGTTGGATCCAAAGTCTGCAAATTCCCTATGTCTTTATTTATGAGGTCCATTATGATCCTCTCCATGGCTTTGCAGATAAGGCTTGTCAAGCTAATGGGCCGGTAATTTCCAGGGTCTGTGGAGGCACCGCCTTTGTGAAGTGGGACCACAGTTGCAGTGCGCCACTCCCTGGGTACGTATCCAGAGGTAAGACTTTGATTAAACAGCTGTCCTAGCTGTGGGTTTAATTCCTTTCCAAAGGATGAGAATGTCATCTTCTCGCCTTCTTTCTTGCGTCCCACCCTCCTTCCCCCCAGCCTGGACAGACCGATAGGAATTTTTGGGATCTTCCATTGGGGCTTCCTTCCCACATGTTCTACCACCTCTATTCTCCCTTTTATGTTTGTGGTAGCTTGCATACAGGTTTATATAGAGGTGGGTTATTTTTCTCTCTTCTCCATACTATGGAGACTAGAACTGCTTGGTTTTAGCTATCAAACTAGATCTGAGTAGTTACCGCCTAGCATTGTGGGATATAGGGGGGCCTCGAGCCGGTGGAATTAGCTCTCGAGCTTTAGTATTGGCCGAGTCGGAGCCGAGGATCGGCTCCGAACCCATCCAGCAAGAAAGAAGGCGAGAAGAAGACAACTAACATGGAATGTTATGTTAGGTACATAACTTCTCATTCCCACACTTGGACATTCTAGAAATATTGATGTCACTACCATGCTGTCTCTCTATTATATTTTTAATATTATTTCCCCTACTGTGTATTATTTGGGGTTTTGTTCCAACAATGGCAGTTATATTTTCATCAAAAAATAATTCCCAGCCCCTGTTGATAATATTAATTACCTCAGGGGTCCTTTCACTAAACTATAAAACCATTCCTGTTACACCAGAATTTTCCCTATGTACTTGTAAATTATTCTCTGTTGACAAAGTAGGTGGAAAATTGGTCCTTCTTTTCTTTACCACTTCCTTTTTTAATTTAATTAATAATTTGAGGGGATAACCTCTTTCCAAAAACATCCCAATAAGTTTGTACAATTCTTCCCTAAGCATTGTTTCCTCACCTGTTGGCCTGGAAACTCTCACCATCTGGCCCTTGACTACACTACGTTTTTGAAATCCAAAGCAGTATAAACTAATAGTCAACGATGTCAGCGTGTGTAACTGCTCACCCAAAACGCCAAAGATGCGCACCAAAGAAATGGAACTTCCTGAAATTGTGAAACAAACCAGGTCGGACGTTCGATATAAAATCCACAGTTTTATTGCACACTCACGTTTTTGAAATAAGGGATGATGGCTAGTATAGTACAATAGATTATTTGAATATGTTTCTTTTCTATAAATAGAACTTTCCAAAATACCTTCTTCCACATTGAATTTTATATCCAAATAATTAATAGTTTTACTATTCCATTGAAAGGTAAACTTCAAAGTCAGTTGTTTCATTCAAATAATCAATTAATTCTTTGGCCTCATCAAACTCTCCTTTCCAAAGGATGAGAATGTCATCCAAAAATCTATTGCAACTCACTATATGAGATGTTTACTTGGAAGTTAACACAAACCTTCTCTCCCAATCAAATAGTACAAGGTTTGCATAAATGGGGGCAAATTTAGCCCCCATTGCCAACCCTGATGTCTGGTGGAACAATTCACCCTCAAACATAAAATTATTCCTAAGGATTATATCCATAAGTTCGATCACTACTTCAACCTTCCCTTCGCTCATATTAGACAAATACCGAATACTATTTCCAAACCTACTATGTGAGGTATCACTGTAAACAAATTTACAACATCCACTGTCAAAAAACTCAGTGTCATCAAATGAATTATGAAATTTGGACAAACGCTGAAGACAGTGCCAAGAATCTCGAATTATATGTGGCACTCCCTCAATGAGTTTACCTACCATTCTATCAACTCAGGCTGCCAAGGGTTCAGTCTTTGACCCCTTTGCTGCCACTATGAGTCTAAAAGGAGGATTTTTTACTGATTTATTAGTTTTAGGTATTCCACAAATCTTTGGTATAATAGGAAAAGAGACTGTCAAAAATTCATTTTCTTTTGTAGAAATTCTACCCTTCATAACCTCTTCTTCCAATATGATGTCAATCCATCTATATGCCAAATTAGTCTCATTTCTAGAGACTCTAAGGTGTAGGTATTCTCATCATTTAATACTTTCTCCATCTGTGTGCTGTAATCTATACTTCGCATGATCACCACCCCTCCCCCTTTATCTGGTGTCATAATGCAAAGTTGTCTGTCTTTAACCAAACTACTTAGTATCTCTTTCTCACGCTCATTTAAATTGTGAGAAACACAGTACCTTTGTTTGTCCAAATTTCTAATTTCTTTTTCACAGTATGTTTCAAACAATTGTTTTACAGAATTTTGAGGAGGGATGAATGTACTTGAGCGCACACATTCCTGTCTTTCATATTTATTGTTTGTCCCCTGAAAATACATTTTGAGACTTAGCTGCCTAGAATATCATTTTATATTCAATAATGTTTGAGCTGAATTAAATCTATATGTAGGAACAAAGGACATACCTTTTTTAAAAAGACCAAAATGACCTTCTGTTAAAGTCATTTCAGTATAATTAAAAATAGGAAAACCTTCCCTTACCACCACTTCACATTTTAATTCCTGCATAACATCAGAAGTGTCATACAAGGAACTCGTAGATTTACTTTGTCTACTCATTTCACTAACGTCCGTATTCGCTCCTATTATTTCCAGTTGTTGCCCTGAACATTTCCCCTCAGTCTCCATTGTTGTTGTTGTTTCTGTTGCTGTCTCCCCTGGTTCCATCACCCTGTCCACCTCACATCTCGTGGGCCTCCCCAATTCCTTATTCGTTCCGACCTCCTGGGTAAGTTTTCTAAAAAATTGCTATCACTGGTATTTACATTCTCCTGTCGATCACTCGTTTGTTGATGTTTCCCTTTATCCCCTGTTGAACTACCAGCCCCACCATTAACATTAACTTGAAAATGTTGCCCTTGTGGGTATGCTAAATTGTTGAAATTGTCATGCTTATCTCGAGCTAATTTACGCTGTTTATTTTCAATACCATTTTTCACAAATTTCTCCACATCACTTAAAACTTTGTCATATTTTGTTTTATATGGTTCAAACAAAGCATCATCAATTATACATTTGTTAAGCTCATCAATTTTACCCTGAAGTTCTTTAATTTTACTATCGTCGTTCCTCACAATAATGTCCAACATTTCCAATCCAGTCTTATCAAGTAGTGAAATTAACTCCTGGTACGCTGATGTTCCTTTATCTATACCCATCGGTAATTTCCATATACGTAAACCCTTGGGGACTTACGTAAAAACATGTTGTCCATTTGTAAGGAACAAAATTTGTAACAGTACCTTTCAAAGGACTCCAACTGGTCTTTCCATGTAGGAATAAAGTGATCCGTCTTGGTTTTAGTTGTAGTACTTTAGTCTGGGTTACGCGCCCAATCCACATCTGGGGCTTGGAACCAGGAACTAAAGTCTTTGTTCATCCCTGCTCCGCCTCGAATTACGGAACATTGTTCTCGTTATGGAACGTTGTTCTCTTAAAGATACAATTCCCTTATCTTGATTACTAGCTAGCGGGGAATGTAAAGTGAAAAGTTCACCTTGACTGTCCATAAAAAGACCTTCATTATCCAAATTACATGCCCCCTTGTCTTTAGAGAGCAAGGAAGTCATTTTATTGACCTTTGGAGCATTAAACCATTATCGGCTACACAGTGTCGGTGGATTTTTTTCTTTTTCGATAATACTAAAATGCAGAGTTAATGCCAAGAGGTTTCCTTTATGCATTCATGCATTTGTTCTAGATTGTAGATACACTAAGACCACTCAGCTATTGTTTTCAAATAGAAGCAATTAGACTATTTGCATTAAAATGCAATAATAAGCGAGCAGCGTGGGACTGAAACACCATTAAAATAGGTACAGACTGATTTGGTGGAGAGAGCAAATTTATCAGAATTGATGTCTCCCATTTTCCTTCCAACTGTAGAACAGTCTAGACACCTCCCCTTTGTGTGGTGAACAGGGTCTTGAGAACAGAAAAGATAGACCAAAACACACAAACATAAAAGAGGTGTTGACACTTAGCAATGCTCTCAACTATTTCAATCATCTGGGTTCCCCAATACCACTTTACAGGAAAGAACACATTGGTGTGGTATATAAATAAACAGGGAGGAACCAGATCTTGCCCTCTCTACAGACTGCCACATGGAAGCATGGGATACATCTTTTCAGTGCAGTCTCATTCAACAAGCTTCTTACAATACCATCAGAGCAAACTTGTGTGGTGGACAAGCTGAGCAGGACAAGGACAGACCCTCACGAATGGAAATTGAATCAAGGAGTCTTCCCGGAATTGAACCAGCTGTGAGGAACAACTCAAATACACCTTTTTGTCTTCACGTGCAAGAATCAGTTGGCCAAATTTTCCTCCAGGACTGTATTCAAGAAGGCCTGGAAATCATGCTTTTTCCTTCCTTTGGACAGGAATGTTCCCACTGTCTTTTCTGCCTTTTCCACTAATATCCAGGGTCATGCTAAAGACCAGAAGTACTTTCCAAAGATTATTTTGGCTTAGGTAGCAGTGGTTCTCCATTCTTTTGAAAATGGCCAGAGGCAATTACCACAACCTTCCTCACAGGCTGAACCTACACACATACGACAAGGGGATGTTTGATGCATCCCAACTCTGAATGACTGCATCTAAACTCCTAGATGATAGAATCTTAATACCTTTTATATATATCTTTTCTGAGGAATGCCACAGGAATTAGAGGCAAGGAAACCTGCTACTAGAAAATGATACATTAGGAAATGAAAAATATTTTCTAGTTGGTGCTACGACATGAGCCAACAACCCTTCAGAGCTAATATTTTTCTGGTTCTACATTATTTGTATGATTTACTATACTCTGACCTAGCTTACTCCTACTACAAGGTTCATTTGCTGACCATTTCAACACGTCTGCCCATGGATCCCCCCTCTTTCAATGCAATCTTTCATGAAAATATTTTTGAAAGGGGTGTCTTGTACCAAACATGGGTCCACATGGGCAGGGCAACAGTAATAAAAAAATAAAGAAAGGATGTTCTAGATAATTAGAAATGGTGTGGAAATTGTAGTGAGGGAGGTGCTTCAGAATACGGTGAGGGATGTCAGAATTAGTGATAAACTCATGGCAATCAGACTACAGTGTAAGGATGAGGCACTATTCGTAATCTTAGCCTATGCCCCATTGCAGGGTTGTGATAATGAACAGCAGTTGCAGGAACTACTGGATAAAGCAGGACAACATGAATTTGGTGTTGATATTAGATGATCTGAATGCACGTATTTGGACAAGACAGAACAGGATAGGAGGAATGTCTTGGTTCATATGGGTATGGCAACAGGTATAAAGAAGGATAAGCTATTCTAGATTTCTATCTGGCAAATGGTTTGATTGTGGCCAACACATAGTTCAGTAAGAGAGAGAGCGAGATCACATGCAACTCAGGTAGACTTCCTCCTAGTAAGGAAAGGGCACTGGAGTAAAATAAGCAATTGTAAAGTCATCCCCAGTGAAATAGCCAGCTTTCAGCATAAATCACGGTTTGCCACAATCATCTGTAAGCAGTGGTCAGAGAAGACTCTAAAGATAACAGAAACTAGGAAGCTGAGTATAGGAAAGCACAAGATTTCAAGGAATTGTTCAGAACTCTAATACCACAGAAAGAGGAAATGGAGTTGAAGAAGAATGGCAGCACCTCAGAACAGCATGTGTAAAGACTACAGAATGGAAATGTGGCCAATCCCGATATGGAAATGAATACATAAGTAAAACTAGTGTTGAAATCCAGAAGTCCTGGAAATCATCAGAAGAAAGGAGGAGTGCTGGAAAAGTGGGAGATAGAGATGGACCAGGCTAAGAAAGAATACTGCTTAGCTAACAAAGATGCTAAGAGAGGAATTGCAGTAGCAAAAAAGAGGGTACAAGAGGCACTCTACCACCTTCTGGAAAGTGACTCAGTAGATGGTCCAAAGAAATTATCAGGTTGCAAAGCAAAGACAGATAAAGATTGAAACCCTTTGTAAGGGATGCCAGTAACAACCTGCACACCAGTCCACAAAACATCAAAAATAAATGGAGTGCTACCTGCTGCTTCTGAATGAAGAAAACCCACAGAAGCTGCACTGCGCAAGACACAGCCTACAATGACAAAAGTGGAGGAGCCCATCCTATGAGGAAGAACAGCACTAAGGAAAATGAAATCAGAAAAGGTAAAATACTCAGATGAGGTCACAGCCGATACAATCAAGATGTTGAGTGAGTTAGGGGAGAAATGGCTCTTAAGAGTATTTCTAGCAATCTGTTGAGAAATGTATACCACTGGTGACTGAATAAGCATAAAAGTGCCAATATACAAGAGTAAAGGGGATATCATCAACTTTGGGCAGTACAAAAGTATCAAACTACTGGCACACTGAATGAAAATTCTGGAGAAGGGTGATTGATAAACACACTGATAGAAAGTAAAATAGGGGATGAGCAGTTTGGATTCAGATCCGACTCATAACATCCAGCTCACTGCTTGCAGTGAGACAGGCAGTTAAGAAGACACTAGAGATGAGGAAAGAATCTGACTGGGCATTCCTAGATATAGAGAAAGCCTATGACAAAGTACCAAGAAAACTAATTTAGGCAGTCCATTGGTGGTTCAAAGTCCCAGAAGCATTGGTTGAATGAGTGCAGTCTCTGTTCAAGGATCCAATGACTCAAGTATGAGCAGTGTTTGGTCTTGCAGAGGGGTTCCTAAATGGGAGTAGATGTGCATCAGGATTCAGCTCTGAGCTCTCTGCTGTTTATACTAGTGATGGACTACATTAACAAACAGGTTGGAGGGAACAGACCAGAGTTGGTCTATACAGACAATGTGGCATTACAGGCTGACTCTGAACCAAAACTTCAACAAATTATAGGGGAATGGAGTGCAACTGAATAAAGAAGAGAAAAACAGTTGCATTGGCATCAAATGGGAGAAATAAGAAGTTGAGAATTGATATAGAAGGGAAAATAGTGGAACAGGTTAACAGCTTCATGTGCCTGTGAGAGGTAGTTGAGGAGAAGGTTAAAGTTAGAATATGAGGGACTGCAGCCAACTGGCACAGAGTATCGGGGTACTGTCTAACAGGAGAATGCCAAAGAAGTTGAAAAATAAGGTATACAAAGCAGTGGTATGACTAGTGCTACAGTATGGTATAGTAAAGAAACCTGGGTACTAAAGGCAGAGCAGTTGGGGAAGCTAGAGGTGTTGGAGGTGCAGTGCCTGAGACAGGTAGTAGGATGAGCACTATGGAACATATTAAGAAATGATGACATCAGACCAGAAGCTAAAGCCGCTCCAGTTACAGTGGTTCGGACACATGTTCAGAAAAGCAGAAGAAAATCTTCTGAAGGTTTGAGACAGAGAAAAAGGCAAGAGGAAACTAGATCATCCAGCAAAATAGGTGACTGGATTGTGAGAGAGAAGACCTGTGACAAACAGGCATAACTGTTGAACAAGATAGGAGTGTGGCACTGAATCAAGAGATGACGACAGTTGACAAGACACACCAACTCCATTTAGAAAATTGCAAAAAGGTGATTAATGATGCTTCATACCAAGCCTCCTAGAAAACTGGTGGCTTTTCCTTGGAGTCTTGATTTTATGTTGGGGGGGGGGGACTCTTCCTCCATTTGGCAAGCTCATCAGGCTGACCTGAGGTTATTAACATGAAAAACAGTCTTACTTATTGCTCTGATCTCTTCAAGAAGTGTGTCTGATTTGCAAGGTCTTATGGTGGGTCTTCATAGGTTCCTAGGTAGGTGCTAGGCTTTCAGCCCAAGGGACTAAGTAAGCCTAGCCAACAAGGTTCCCTGGCTTACGCCATCCAAGAAAGTTAATTTCCTGTGCCCCTGTCAAGCAGAGCCACAGAAGTGATCCATGGGGTGTATTTCCTATTTCCCATCTACTCATCAAGATTTTTCGTGGAATGCTAATGAGGAACTTTGCTTGACATAGATGGGTAGCTTGTTCCAGAGTATAGGAAGTCTCTGGGACAAGAATCTATCCCTCCAGCATGTCCTGTTTATTGTGGTGACAAGGTTTAGGTCCCTAAAGTGTGTAGCTCGGAGGGATTGGGATTTCTTAAGGTGTAGCATGTCCAACATCTCTGGGTTTAACATAGCTTTATATGTTAGGCAGAGATCTCCTTGGAGTAGGTGATATGCTACAGAGTAAAGATGGAGTTTTTTGAGGTGGTCAGTGTAGGGCATCTGTTTGAGGCCAGTAATCCTCTTTGTGAGGTACTTCTGTGGCCTTTCTAGCTGCTGCAGATGTCTTGTGAAGTCCATTCCAAAAGGGCCGTTGTACTCTATATTGGGTCTAATGAGTGCCAAGTAGAGGGGAACAATTACCTCTTATTTCCTGGATGAGAACCCTTTTGTGATGTGTGCTACATAGAAGGATTTCCTGACTACTGTGGCGATGTGATTATCAAAGGAGAGGCTACTGTCCACCTGGATCCCAAGGTCTCTTATCGCACATAAGGCATTAAGTAGACTGCCATTTATGTGGTAGTTCATGGGTACAGAGTTTTTACCAAAGGGGATGACAATGCACATTTTGGCACTGAGCGTGAGGCCATGCCTCTGACACCAGGCATCTGTCTCAGTGAGGCCCTTCTGTAGGATGTCCACATCATTTGGGGACTCGACTATGGCTCCTAGTTTGCAGTCATCTGTGAACCTCCTTAGCCAGAGTCCTTCTGTGTTAGCCTGTACTTCAGAGAAGTAGATACCAAACAGGAGAGGTCCCAGGACTGAACCCTGTGGTACTCCACTCGTCACTGGTTTGCAGTCATATTTGGAGTCTGCAACTTTTACAGTATGGGTTCTGTCAGTGAGCCAGTTGGCAACTCATCTTGTGACGTAGGGATTTATACCTAGTTTAGCAAGTTTAGCTATAATTCCAGAATGGGGGGATGGTGTCGAAAACCTTGGCAAGTTCGAGATAGGCTGTGTGAACCACCTTACCCTCGTCTGCGGCTTTGGTGACTGCCCAAAGAAGTTGATCAGGTTCAGGAGGCATGATCTGCCTTTCACAAACCCGAACTGGGTGGATCCAGAGTTTGGAGGTTACCAATGTCTTTGTTTACGAGTTCCATGATGATACGTTCCATGGCCTTGCAGACCAGGCTCGTCAGGCTAATAGGGAGATAGTTCCCAGGATCAGTGGTGGCTATCCCTTTGTGAAGTGGGATAACTGTTGCTGTGTGCCATTCAGTGGGCACAAAGCCTGACGTGAGACTATGATTGAACATGTTGCTTAGGTGGGGAGCCAGATCGTTCTGAAGTTCATGTAAAACGCAGCCTGGGATGTTGTCCGGTCCCATGGATGCTGTGTTTTTGGTTTTAGAGAGTGCAGCTTTTACCTGCATAGATGTGATTACAGAGACTCTGCATTCTTCCAGTATAGATATGGGCCCTTTAGGGGGTGAGAGGTGGGTAAGGTTAGCACTGAACCTATCTGCCAGGATGTTGGCAATATCAGTTGGTTCTGTAATTTTCGTGCCTTTGTGCTGTAACTCAGAGCAGATGTGGGTGTTGCCATTCAGATTCTTGACATAGCTATAGAGTGCTTTGTGGGTGCCCTTAGAATCAGTGGCGATTTTGTTTTCATAGCTAGCTTTGGAGGATCTTATAAGGGACCTCAGCTTCTTACTGATGCTGACCAGGCAGCTCCTCCACTCATGGGATTTTACTCTCTTTTGCATCCGTTTCTTCCTTCTGTTGTTCAGTTTGTTTATGGCAGGGGACCACCAAATTGGCTTCCTTTTTTTGGAAGATAGCTTCTTGGTTCTGTTTGGGATAACACGATCCATGCACTCATGTAAGTGCTTATAGAGTGCATTTGTGCAGGATTCAGCAGTCGTAACTGTATTGTCCATCTGCATGGGTGTCATGAAGTTCACCACTTCTGTCTTAAGAAGCATGAAGTTGGCTTTGGAGAAATTTTTTACCGTGGTTTCCTTAATGGTGGGTGGGGGCAGGATGTGGATATCTGGGGTGATCAGGTGTGGAACACTCATGTTGGTAATGACTAGGTCTAGGATATTGGTGCTCTGGTGGGGGTGTGGATAAGTTTATCCAGGGCATTGGAATTTATATATTCCAGAAAGCGTTGAGCAAAGGAGTTGGTACATGAGAAGTTTTCCCAGTTAATGGTGGGGTAGTTGAAATCTTCCATTATTAGGGTGTTTGGTTGAACCCTAATATTTTCCAGTATATCAAGAAAAGAGGAGTGGGAATCCTGGGAAATTATCTTATTTTCCTCAAAAGTAGCTTCCTTGACAACTGATCCTTTATGCATAAAGTAGTATCCAAGATTGGGGGATAGACCAAGTTGTGTCTGAACAGAGGAACCAGGCAGGGGTGTGTCTTCTCCTTTGTCATTTGCTTTATATTTAGAGCCATTGGCAAAGAAAATAAGGGATTCAAATTCAAGTATATAATTTTAATCAAGAAAAGTTGGCTTTATTTGCAGATGATATTATTTTGTATTCAGTGTAACCAGAGAATGACATCTCAGTGTTGTAAAACATTTTGAGTTAGTTTCAAGTCTTTTTGGGATATAAAATTAATGAAGATAAAGCAGAGACTATAGCTGTAAGCTATGTACCCACACATGAATTGGTTCACCAGTACCCATATTTATGGGGAAACAATAAAATGCAGTATTTAGGGTTATGGATTAAGAAGGATTTCTGTTATGGTAGCCAAGGATGGGTCTACTTTCAAATCCCAACTCCCATGTGATCGACTGTTAAAATCCCAAGACGAGAATCACAAAACTGCAGAAACCCGAACATCAAAATTTTACTAAGGTAAGTAAACACTTGCCCAACACGGCCTTTTCTCCACTCTAGTTTGATCCTAAAATTGGTATATATAGTTAGGGCAGTGTGGGGGGTGCAGTCCACCACCTAGGTGGGTTTTACTTACCTGTGTGTGAGTTTCATCTATATTTGGGCAACTGGATGCAGAGAGGATGGTCAACAAGATCCTCTGGGCGCAAGGCATGCAAGGCCCCCCTACAGCTCCTACCCCCAAAGGTCTGGAGTTCCAAACTTCATCATCCCCACTTCAGGTTCCTCCTCCAATTGGGGGTTGACTATCCCTGCACCAGAGAGCCTGGCTGAAATTAAATGACAAATGGGTGCAGAAAATAATATCCAGAGGATACTATATACCCTTTTCCTGTCCACTGCCCCAAAACAAAAAACTGCCCGATGTTCCATCCAAGAGAAGGTATCAATCTTTTTATGTGCATTAAGAAGACGTTGAGGCTTGGGTGTTCGTTTAAGTAGTTTATTGTATACAAATACATCAGGATGGATGGCAGGAACATTAAACCTAAATTATCTTGACTGATTACATACTTGCATGCTTACACTCTGGCTGCTCACTCAAAATGGCATTCTTGCTTGCATGTGCTCAGTACTTATATGCATGTGCTGACTCACTGGAAAACTTCTTAAAGGTATATCACACACATTGATCTACATCCTCCCTCTTTGCTGAGCTGTCTCATATAAATGACAACATTTGAGTAGGCATGCAATTATACAGACACTAATAAAGAAAAACAATAGTCATGGACATATTGCCATGTATCTGAAAGTAGGTTTTGAGATGCATACTGATCTCGTGACATAATAGTTAGGACTGGGTTTAGCAACAGGGACAGTCATTGGGGAATGTTTTGCTTGACGAGTCTCAGGGATTTTGTCAGGAACGGGGATTGCTGATGGAATGTCCTCTGGAACAAGAACATTGGAGAAGTCACTCTGAGAACTAGAGTCTTTGTCATAAACAAGATGCTGTAACCATGCCTCTCAACTGTCCCTGATTTTGCCTCAAATTTTAGCTATGTCCCTCTTAATCCCTCCTATAAGTGGTGACTTTTGGGGAAAACGTGGTGAATAACAATTAATAAATAATCACGATAATTAGAGTTATATGCTTCTTTTAATTCCGAGAATGTATATTAAGTCATGTTGTCTTATTCTGTCAATGTCTCAAGTTAATAGTACTAATATTTAAAAAGTATCCCCGATTGTCCCTGATTCTGTTGAGATTTGTCCCTAATTGGTTGAGAGCTGTGGCTGTAACATTGGTTCATACACTGGTAACAAATGCTTCAGATTTCATCTGAATTCCATTCCTTATGATTCCATAATGTACAATCTCGGCTCTTGACACAAACTTTTCACAAATCTGATACGATCAAAACTTTTGATGTCTGCATCCTCACTATCTCCCCTTTTTTCAATGAACTGAGCAGTTTGCCAGTTTTATCATAGTAAGACTTCTGGAACAAATGCTTTTTCAACAGTTGGGCTTTTATTGCTTTGCTGTTTTTAGCACATGGAACCAGTAAATTACTGCTGATTGGTAGTGTGGTTCTGGTTTGTCTCGACATAAGTCTTTGGGCAGGTGAACCAAGACGTTTAACACAAGGAATGTTTCTGAGATTTAACAAGTTTAGAAAAACATTGGTATTGTCACGTCTGGATTTCTCTCAACAGCTGTTTTGCAGTTTGAACTGCACATTTAGCCAAGCCATTTGACTGAGGGTATTTAGAACTACTCGGTAGTATGAACAAAGTCCCACTCTTCTGCAAATTTCTTGAACTGCTGACTTGTGAACTGTGCACCATTGTCAAAAATAACTGTGTGGACTACCATGGACAGAAAAATGTCACTTCAGTTTAGTAATGACAATACTGGAAGTTAGGTTGGGAAGTAGGTCAATCTCGAACCAATTTGAATAAGAGTCTACTAACACGAAATAATGTTGACCATTCTACTCGAAGATATCTGTGGCTACTGTCAATCAAGGTGGTTCAGGAATCTGGCTTAAATTAAGTGGTTATTTCTGTTGATGCAGCTTTGTACTATTATATACTGAAAAAGGTGAAAGTACTTTCTCAATAGCTCTTGACATAGAAGGCCAAAATACTAAACCCTCTCTCCTTTCTTTTGGTAGAATCAGTTCTTGGGTCGCCATGATGCAAGATCTTAATATACTCTTGTGGCAAGGATTTTGGAACAATCACTTTAGGACCTTTCATAATACCATTGTCAGACAAAATCTCATCTCTGTATGGAAAATAAGATTGCACATCTACTGGTAAACAAGGTTGCTTTGAAGGCCATCCTCAACTGATAAAGACTCGATGCATTGGCTACTGGTCTACCCTTTTGAAGAATGACTGCACCTCGACCCAATTTAGAAGCATCACAGGAAAGTGCTGTTCTGACCATGACCAAATTACATCTTTGCGTGTCAGTTCTCATAATGGTGCTGAAAGTTGACAAATCTGGAATGAACTTGCCTAGATAGTTGACCATGCCAAGAAAACATTGCAGGGACTGGGCATTGTCTGAAGCTGGCATCTCTAGAATTGCTGTTTGCTTAAAAGGATCTGTTCGTGAGCCAGAACTGGTAAACAAGTGACCAACATAAGTAGCTTCTCATAGCCTGGATTTGCACTTCTGAGGATTCAGCTAAAGGTTCACTTCACATGCTCTTTCCAGAACTTTCTTGAGGTTTCTGTCATGTTCTGCTTCATTGCCTCCTACTAGAATATCGTCTTAGATTCATAGGTTCATAGATTCGTACTAGGCTAACTGCCCTTGCGAGCCATTTTAAGCCTAGCCAATTATCCCCTGTGAGATTCTAACCCTGTACCTTGTGTTTGTAAGGCAACCACCTTAACCATTAGGCCAACCTACTATCTACTACTACTATAATAGCACATGGATAGCCAGAAAAAATTTGCTGCATCACTCGCTGAAAGACTTCACTGGCAGAATTTATTCCAAATGGCATTCTCAGAAATCTGTATCTTCCAAATGGCATACCGAATGTGGTTAATAATGAAGATTTTTGGTCAAGCAAAATTTGCCAAAATGAACTCTCTGGATCCAAGACAGAAAAAACAGTGGCGTTTGGCATGAAGACCGCAACTTGTTTGTGCGCATTGGATGATGAAGTCTTTTTAATTCTTTGTTCAGATCTCTGAGATCAATACATATTCTGATATCATCTGAGCTTTTCTTATAAGCTACTACCATGAAGGATACCCATTCAGTAGGTTCTTCTTTTGGACAAATTACTCCTAGCTCCATCATTTTGACTAGTTCAGCTTTGACTCTGCTCTACACAGCTACTTGAACTTTCCATGCTGGTCTGACAACTAGGCTGACCTCTGGGTCTAACTTCATAGAGTACACAACTGGTAGTTTACCTAGTTTGTCTGCAAAAATAGCATACGCAGAAAAAAATAGTTTATGAAATTTGAGCTGTTGTCATTCAGGCTTACATGGAAAACTTCTTTAGTAAGTGAAAGCAGTACCATTTTCAAACAGTCTCTGAGGCCTAATAATAACTGCATGTGTCTCTTGGCTATGCAAAATTGCAAGTCATAGCTGTTCCCAGCAGAATAACATGAAAGCACTACTGAGCCCTCGGTTTGAATCTCTTCACCACCATAAGCAACAAGCTTTGCACACTTTGTCAAATCAAGTTGTTCTGCTGCTTTTACTTTAGCAAACATTTCTGCTGACATAACATTGACTTTGAGCCAGTATCTACTTTGAGCTCTACAGGATTCCCATTAATCCAAACAATATAAAAGATCTCATTCTTTGCCCACAAATCTACTGCATTTTTTGCTTCAATCATAGACCCACCATCAACATAAAAAGTAGGGTCACAGCTTTCTAATTTATCAACTTGCCTCTTGGAATGCCTTCTCTTAATAAAAGATTGTCCCTTATTTGATTTACAAAACCTTTTGAAATTATTCCACTTATTACAAGAATGACACTGCTGACCAAAAGCTAGCATTTTTCTCTTTGGGGTTCGTGATTACCACCACAATTACAACAGCTGACTATGAAGCTGGGTGGGGCACATGTTTTGACTTTGCTGACTCACCCTTATGCTTCGGTGAGCATGCTCTGGAATTTGCTGGAAAGATTTGGGGTTTCCCAGGGACTGTTACAGGACCTGCAGTAACTGCCATGTGCTTGGACCTGTTTCTTTTAATGACATGCTGTATACTGTCAACATGAGCTTTGACACTGTGCCTTCCTCAGCTATTCTCATTTGTAAGCATACTTGTGTGCTTTTCTGTAAGCTTGTATATCTGACAAATCTCAGTGGTCTTACTGAATGTTAAATCACTGTCTCAAAGTAAAATCTTTTTCACTGTGTCATTATTAATACCACACACAAACCCGTCTTTTATCAACTCATCTCTCATATCACCAAATCTGCACGTTATAGCCTTGTTTCTCAAGTCAGTTATATATGCTGCAAAAGTTTCACCAGGCTTTTGATCCCTTATGTAAAATAAGAACCTTTCCATTGTAACATTTGTTTGGGGGATACACATTTCTCTAAATCTGGGTCTTCCCTTGTTTCATCCTGTACCACTTTATGGTGGTCTTCCCCCTCCCCTGCTAGCACAGCAGGTGCATGCATAAATGAACACTCTTTTTCAGTGGCCTCTGATCCAGCTAAATTAAGCAGAATAAATTCCTTTGTGCATGCATCTTTTGTCAAAAAAAGCAGCCTGTATGAAAACATTATTTTCCTGCTCAAAAGCTCTCCAATTTTCTGCAATATTGTTATCAAACACAAGCGGTGCGGGTCTGCAAAATCCTTTTGCCATGCCCACAGATTATAGTAAAACACAATGCAATCTTGACCCTTGTAATTATGTATGAACATTCACACACACACACACACACACACACACACACACACACACACACACACACACACACACACCAGGTACTTGTAATAATATTCAGATGCACAATAAACTCTTTGAAATTCTGTACTCTGCAAAATATCCCTTGAAACAACTGTACTTTGTGAAATATTCTTTGAAACAACTTTACTTTACGAAATAACTGTTCTGTAATACTGTACACACTTGCAAACACTTTGCGCACTTCGGATATTTTGAATAGTTTTAGTTAATGCAGAAAAGTAGAGCATAGCAAAAAAATACTTTAGTTTTCTGTTTTTTATATATTTGATGCGATTCGGATATTTCAAATATTTTCGTAATTATTTCAAATATTTTTATCAGTATGTCACAGTTTCAATTTAATAAATTTGTTTTGAACATTCTGAGTGCTTTGTTTTATATTTATAGCGAAATAAATAATTTAAGCAAGTTTTAGTACCTAGAATTTGTTTCTGACCTGTTTTGTGAGTCATTTGAGCAGTAGGGATGATCCACTCCTATAGATTCCTCCCACTTTAAACGGTTGCCTCATGGCTGTAACTCTGGATCCCATTCTAACACTATGTCGTTCTTCTTATGTGCATTAAGCAAACGTTGAGGCTTGGGTGTTCGTTTAAGTAGTTTATTGTATACAAATACATCAGGATGGATGGCAGGAACATTAAACTTAAATGAACTATCTGACTGACTGACTACATGCTTGCATGCTCACACTCTGGCTGCTCACTCAAACTGGCACTCTTGCTTGCATGTGCTCAGTACTTATTATAGATGTGCTGACTCACTGGAAAGCTTCTTAAAGGTATGTCACACACACTGATCTACAAAAGGGAGCAAGGAGCCATACAGATACAAAAGCTGTTAGACAAAAGGTCATCCAAGAAGTCCCACCAGACCAGAGAGGATCTGGTACTTATTTAAGGTTCTTTTTGGCTCCGAAAAAGTCAGGGGGACTGGAGACCAATACTGGATCTCAGCAGATTAAACATATTGGTTCAGTTGTAATTTCCAGATGGTCATGGTTTTGTCCATTCTCCCATTCTTGGGAAATGACAATTGGATGTGCTCTATTGACCTTCAGGATGCGTCCCACCATATAAAGATGAATAGGCGATCCAGAAGTCATTTGCGCTTCTGGCTGGGAGCCAGTGACTACCAGTTCAGAGTACTGCAGTTTGGCCTCACTACAGCCCCCAGAGTGTTCACCAAATGTGTGGCAGTGGTAGCAGCTCACTTGAGACAACAAGGATTCTGGGTGTTTCCATATCTAGACGACTGGCTCATCACTACCCTAACCAGGCATCTACTTCTACAAGTAAAATATATGGTTCTTCAAACTTATTCTTTGTTAGGTATTACAGTAAATTACAAAAAGTCAAATCTAGACCCCTCTCAAGAATTGGACTTCATAGGGGCAAACATAAACACAGTTGAGATGATAGCATGCCTTCTGTCATCGAGTGGTGACCATAATAGATCAAGTCAGAAAGTTAATACACAATTCAAGGATATTTGCTCGACCAGTACTTCAGGCCATGGGTTCTATGGCAACAACAATAATACTGGTTTCACTAGCAAGATTCCACATGAGAGTATTAAGGTGGCTTCTCATGGTACAGTGGTCCATCTTCATCAACCCATCTCAGCCACAATAAGGATTACAAACACTTGCAAGAGGGGTCTGTCATGGTAGATTCACTCATAAAAGATTACCACAGTGACCACGGACACTCCCCGGACAAGGTGGGGGGTCATTGTCTGGAAAGAACAGTCCATGGCATGTGGTCTACTCAAGAGACCAAGTTGCACATAAACATCCTGGAGATGAGAGCGGTGCTACTAGCATTGTAAGCCTTTCAGAATGCTCTCCCTTGCAGGACAATTTGCCATTCAGTTAGACAACAGTTGGTAGTCTGGTACATCAGCAAGCAAGGGGGAACCAGATCTTATCCATTATCTCGAGGCGCTCAGGGTGTAGCAGTGGGCGATCTCATCCAACCATTTTCTGGTAGCAACGTACATTCTGGGGAAGTCCAACATGATAACAGACAAGTTGAGCAGGTCCATTATTATGCTTCATGAGTGGTCCCAGCAGCTACTTTGCTCTGATACCCCCAAGAGAGGAATCCCCAAGGGATTCTCTCACTCCCGATTGGCCTCCCGGTCTGTTATATGCCTTTCCTCCAACCCCATTAATCCCCAAGTTTCTTCAAAAAATGAACAGGTTGAAGAGAGAAGTAACCCTTATTGCCCAATATTGGCATTGGCAAATCTGTTTTTCTTTTCTTTGGCCTCAGCTACGGAAGAAGCCATCAATTCTGCATCCATTTCCAGACCTCCTGTTGCATCTGACAAGAATTTCTCATCTGAACATTCACAGTCTCAAGCTAATAGCTTGGTATCTCCAATTCTGCTGATAGCCAGACAACCTATGCTGTCTTCCCCAGTGCTCCATATCCTACTATCCTCCCATAGACCGTCTACACGTAAGTTGTATAATAGTAAATGGAGGAGATTTGTACATTGGTCTCAAAAGAGTTTTTAACAATGCTGTTTAATGAAAGAGCAGCTTATTCTACAATAAAAGTGCAGCTAGCTGCAGTCTCTGACTTTCACAGTGGATTTGATGGTTCCCGCCCTTACGTCACATAAGCTATGCAAAGCCGTCTTGAGAGGAACTATTTTACTCATGCCCCCATATAAAGATCCTTCACCACATTGGGACTTAAATTTAATACTACAGAAAATTATACACCTTCCCTTTGAACCAGTGGCTACCTGTCAGCTTAAATTTATCTCTTGGAAAACTATATTCTTGGTAGTCATCATGTCTGCAAGGAGAATTTCTAAGATTAAGCCATTGTCATCCCAACCGTCATGTTTGATCTTTCACAAAGACAGGGTCACTTTACTTACTAATCCTTCATTTTTACCAAAGATTGTTTCAGAAAGTACAATCAACCAATCCATTAATCGACCAGTTTTCTTCGCAAACTTTGCTAATAAAGGTGAATATATGCTGCATTTGCTAGATGTTCATAGAGAACTATGTTTTTACCTTCATAGAACAAAGGACATAAAAAAACAAAGTCAGTTATTTGTCTTCTCCTCAGAAAATAGATTGGGCCTTCAAGTTACCAAGGTGACTCTAGCTAAATGGATTACGGACAGTATCTCTTATATTTACAACAGTCAAGGTTTAGAGCTCCTAAAACCTGTTCGAGCTCACTCCACTAGAACAGTGGCCACCTGTTCAGTTTTTCAGCCTAGAGAGTCCATGGATGAAATTTGCACAGCAGCAACCTGGGCTACCCCTCATACATTTATTACTCATTACAAGCTAGGTTTGATCTCTCGGGGTAGAGCCTCCTTTGGTTTAGTGGTTCTGAAAAATATCCTCCCATAATGCCACCAAGGAAAAAGGTAGCTGGGTACTTTGTCCCACATGCTAGGATAAAATGAACATTGACAACACCAGATAAAATAGTTATCTACTCACCATAACGTTCCATCTGTGTTGTCCATTTTAATTTTTTCCTCACAAACCCACCCACCATCCCCCTGTCCTTTTTTTTGGCTTCTAGACGAGCGAGTTGACCTAAATTTGTTTATTGGCCACTGAGAAAGCCAGAAATGGTCTTACCCTTATTTGAGGTAATTTCCTAATCTATTATTTTCTATGATTATAAGCAAACAAGATCTGAGGTGATTGGGAGAGAGGCATTGTGGGTAAGAGAGGGTGCTCAAGAGCTTTTTGGTTGCCATGAGGTATTGCAACAGCCGAGTTGGATCTGAACCCACATGGGAGAAAAAAATGAAAATGCACAACACGGATAGAACATTATGGTGAGTGCATAACTTTTTTTTTTTTTAATCATGCCCCCATAAGTATGGATATTGCCGAACCAATTTGTATGTGGGTACATAATTTACCTCTATTGCCTTTGTTTTAGCTTCATTAATTTTGTATCCTGAAAAGGTTTGAAACTGTCTCAATATGTTCCACATCACTGTAATATCACTTTCTGGTTTTGTCAGGCATAAAATGTCATGTGCAAATAGAGCCAGCTTTTCTTGACTACCATACTAATTATATCCTTGAATTTCTGAGTCCCTTATTTTCTTTGCTAATGGTTTTAAATATAATGCAAATAACAAAGGGTAAAGAGGACATCCCTGCCTGGTTTCTCTGCTCAAGCAGAGATTATCAGAGAGGACCTCACCCACTTTACTTTTCCCCTCAGATCCCTCATATATCCTCCTAATAAACCTTATAATTTTATCAGGGAATACAAATGCTTCCATTGCTCTGCTCAGCTTACTCTGTCAAATGCTTTCTCAGCATCAAGACCCACCAACACAGTGGTATTCTGCTTCCCTCTGGATCATCATTGTTCTGTTAATGTTGTCAAATGTTTGCCTGCCCTCCACAAAACCACAATGATCCATATCTATTGATTTTGAAATCATTAGCCATTGTAGACATGAACACTTTGTAATCATGGTTTACTATTGAAATGGGCCTTTAAGAAGCTGGATATGATGGATCTTTACCCTCTTTCGGTATTACAGACACCACCACTTTCTTCCAGGATGTTGGTACTTTTCCTCCTCTTAAAATACTGTTAAACAAAACCTTCCAGATCTTTATCAGTTTTTTTCCTCCTAGCTTTCAAACATCCACAGGAATACCATCTATTCCTGGGGACTTTCCTGTAGATTGGTTATACGTCAGAATTTTTATCTCATCTCCTCCTACCCTTTTAGTAGTTGAGCCTCTTCTACCTCTAATCTTGGCATATTTAATTTTTCCATAAACATTTCCATTAACATTTCTACCTTTTCTTGATTTCTATATTTCTCTGCTTTATACAGACTTTCATAGAATTTCTGAAATATTTCTAATACTTGTACAGAATCCTTGTTATAGGCTCCCTAAGCCTGGTGACAACCCTTTCTACTTTCTGTTGTTTTTGTTTTTGTGCTCTAGAGTTATGTTAAAAAACAGTTGCTTAACAGCAGTCTTTCTAAACTCTTGCATATTATCAAGGTAATCCCTTATTTTCTGTTCAGGATTCTGCAGTCGCTCCCCTTCTTCTGTGAGATTCCCTGTATTTTGCAATACTTTTAACGTTTAGAAGCAAAAAAAGGCAGATGTAGTGTCAAATGCTCCAAACCACCAATGTAATGCTCTCAAACCAGCAATTATTCAACAGTTATCTCACTGGCAATAAGTTAAAAAAATGGGCCACCAGGTAGCCAAAATAATAAGTAGAAATACGTTTAATCAACCAAAGTTAAAAACACCACACTGCTTAAAATACTGTGGCATGATCTTTCTGGTCCAAGGTTCAGCCGTCTGCAAAGAAAAGGACCACGAAAGCTCAGTCAGATTCTTCAGTTGTATCACCTCCACCAGATGCCACTCTTGAAGCTGGTGAAAGCTTAGAGGATCGTCCACTTTCTTTTTCAGATTCCTCTGCTGTGACTGCTTTAGACGCTGGCATGGATCAGACTCTATGCATGTCCATGGAAGCCTTGCAGACGTCCGCTTCGGATGTACAGGGAGAACCACTGCTGGTTATTGCCGAAGGGCCTAGGGGTGTTCTTCAGATATTAGGGAGGAAAGAGGTTCTGACTACTATTTTAGAGTGTCGCCAGTGGTCAGAACTTTCTAAATCTTTTAAAAGGCTGGCATTCCCCCACTTAAAAAAAAAAAAAAAAAAAAAAAAGGGCAGAAGACTAAACACATTTTGGCTGCTCCTAAAGATCCTCAGAGTGAATGGCAAAACTTCACTCAAGGTCTGTTTAATGTCCTTATGACTTTGAAACCTCCACAGGGGGTTCTGTTCCTGCTCCTCATTGATCTTCTACCCCTTTTAAGAGGCCTAGGGAGCAGGGTTCCTCTGATGATGAGTCACTTATTCCTCTCAGATTCTTTCCCCATTAGATTATGGTTCTGAGGAAAGAGAGTCTATCAGTCCTGACTCCCCTTTTGAGGATATTTCGTTTGGTGACATAATTTTCAGAATGATGGAATTTTTCAAAAGGGACTGTGCTCAGGTGGCTGATGTTCAGAAGCGGTACTATGAGCTTCTGCAGATGGAGTCTCCTAGGCCCTCTGCTGTTCCTCTGGATGCTTTTTCCACTACTTCTCAGGTTCCTGATTCCTAACCCCTGCTCCCAAGAAATCTGATAAGTTTTATAAAGTGCCTGATGACTGCATGTTTAAGTGTCCCTGTACTTACCCTTCTGTGGTGTCAGTGTCTTCTGATAAGCCTTAGAAGTGGTTGCCCACAAATAAGTTGTTTTCCTCTTATAAGGACAGCAGAACTATGGAGAGGCTAGGTAAGAAAGTGTATATTTCTGCTAGCCTGGCCTTTAGAGCTGTGAACCATCAGACACATGTAACCAGGTATGTATTAACTCATCACTTTCAGGTCTGTCAAGCCATTTCAGATCTTCCTGATTCTGAAGGGAAGGCCTCTGCCCTTGCCTTGCTAGGATATGCTCCCAAGTTGCTCACATTTTCATTAAATGCAGCTGATGCTTTATCTAGGGCTGCTGCTTTTGGATCTTTTTTGAGGAAGTATTCCTGGCTCGGACTTCAGCCTTTGCCTGATGATATCAAGGGTAAATTGATGGATACGCCTCTGAATAATAAACATTTGTTTAATGCTGCTGCTCCAAAGTTGTTTAAGTCCCTGCAAGGAAAGGGTAAGGCCTTATGGGAGATAAAGCTTATTTTGGTTTCACTTGTTCCCAAGTTTGAGGAATTAAAAACTCCTCCTACTCAGAAACTTCCTTTTCCTGACAAACCAGGTGCTGTCTGACTATCCTTGCCTTGTTCTTCTCAGTCACATTCCTTTCTCTGTGACTTTCCCTGTCCCTTCCTTTTTGGTACAAATTACTCAAGACTCCTGGGTTCTTGCCATCTTTTGCCAGGGTTATTACATGGTTTTGAACCCCCCCCCCCCACAAACACACACACTTTTTGGACATTCCTTAGTCTCCTCAGGAAAAAAATGCCTTTTCTCCAGAGGTGCTTCAGGGCTTGTTGGCTTAAGAAACAATTCAAGAAGTTCTGACTCCTTAGAGGGGAAAGGGGTTTTATTCCACAATCCTCTTGGCCCCCGTTGAAAGAAGGCACCTGGAGAACCATTCTGAATCTTTCTCAACTAAATCCCTTTTTGAAGCTCCTTTCCTTTCGTATGCTTTTCCTTCAAACCTTGTTCCTCTGTCTTTTCTAGTTCCCTAGATCTCAAGGGTGGTTATCTTTACATACCTATTCATCCCCCTTTCAGGAAGTTTTTACAGTACTCTGTTGCTTCCTTGCATTTCAGTTCCCCACTTTGCCCTTTGGCCTATCTACTGCCCCAACAGTCTTCAACAAATGCCTCGTTCCTGTGACTGCTTTCTGCAGGATGAGGGGGATACATTTCTTTCCTTACCTGGATGACCTACTGATTCAGGCCTCCTCTCCAGAGATATTTCAGCATCTATGATTTGATATTTCTTTCCTGCAAAGCCTGGTGTTAATGGTAAATTTCCAGATGTCATTCCTAACTCCTCCTGAGGATCATGTTTTTCTGGGATACAGGCTCCAGACTGTTCCAATGCTGGAATCCCTGCTTCCTCCCAAGGCTTTAACACTGATTGCTTTCTTTCAGTCCCTTCTTCCTGTGGCTTCGATTACAGTCAGATAGTTTCTCAAGGCTCTGGATTTCATGCTTTCCACCATTCCTGTACTCCATCTAGCCAAACTCCACATGAGAAAGCTTCATTAGGTTCTAAGGTGAGTTTGGCTTCAACATTCTCATCCTTTAGATTTTCTGGTTCCTCTGCTTCCTTTCCTCAAGCTGGAACTTCACTGGTGGATTCTCCAGTTTTCTGTCAACCCGGGGCTTCCTTTTCAACCTCCAGTCCCCTCTCAGGAACTCTTCACAGATGCCTCAGATGTGGGGTGGGGAGCCTCCTTCAGTCCTCTGAAAGTGCAGGGCCTTTTGTCTCGTCGACAAAGGGAAGACCACATTACTGTCAAAGAGATGAGAGCAGCGGTTTTGGACTTTCAGGCTTTTCATTCTCTTTTCCTTCCAGGGCACCTCCAGCTTTTCAGAGACAATACCACAGTGATGTGATATGTCAACAAGCAAGGGGTTGCAAGGTCTTATCTCCTATGCAAGTTATCCATTCAGGTTTGGGTCTGGCTATCCAGAATCAGGTGACCCTTTAAGCAGTTTACATTCCCTCAGATCAGAACATAATGGCAGATTCTTTGAGCAGGTCCATAATACAATTCCACGAGTGGATGCTTCACAGGGATGTGTTTCTGGACATTGTCCACCAATGGGTACTCCTCAAGTAGGTCTCTCTGCCTGCCTTCTGAACAGACAACTTCCTCTATTTTTTGGTAGAGTCTCATGTCCTCTGGCCTGAAAGGTGGATGCCATCCCTTTTTCTTAGAAGGGGATGTTTCCTTATGCCTTCCCTGCACTTCATCTTATTCCAAAAGACCTGTTCAAGATAAAACAAGATGCTCCAAAATCATGTTGGTGACTCCCTTGTGGCCCAGGTGGCATTGGTTCCCTCCCCTTCTGCATCTAGCCAAAGGCAGTCATCACAAGTTACCTCACAGAGTGGACCTACTCACACAGGACAGGGGATCTCTCATCCATCTCCACTTGTCCACTCTTCAACTGACATTGTGGGTGATAGGGTGTTGATCCCCTGCAGGCACCTTTTTTTTCTGCGGACATGCTTTGGGTCCTACAGTAGGCCAGGAAATCCAATACTGGGAAATCTTGCTTATACAAATGGAAGAGGTTTTCTGTTTGGTTTATTTCTCATAACCTGGATCCACTCACTGCAGATGGTCCTTTGGCTCTCTCTTATTTGTGTGAATTGCTCTGTGCTGGGTTGGCATATTCTTCTGTTAAGGCCCACCTTTCAGCTATCTCTACTTGTCTGCCTTTTACTCTCCCTTTGGCCTCTAGATTTGAGGCCAAGCAGTTTTTTAAAGGCATCCTTCACATTAGGCCTCCCAGGAAGCCTGTCCGTACTTCCTGGTACCTTTATTTTATTTTAGAAAAATTGACTTGGGCTCCTTTTGAGCCTGGTGCTTCAGCTTCCTTACAGCATTGTTCTTGGAAGACTGTTCTTCTGTTGGCCCTTACTTCTGCCAGATGGGTTTCTGATCTGTGAGCCCTTATGGCTGTTTCTCCTTTTTTAGTTTTCCATAAGGACAGGATGCCTCTTCGTACTAATTCTTCTTTTATGCCCAAAGTGGTTAACGAGTTCTCTCTCAGTCATTCTCTTCATTTGCCCACCTTCTTCCCTTTTACGCAGTCTGCTAGTGAGAAGGTTTATAGTATTTGGATAAGACTAAAGCTTTTCATAAATCTGAACAGCTTTTTGTTTCTTTTCATCCTATATCTTTAGGTTTGATTATTTCCAAACAAAAACATTTCTTCTTGGATATATAAATCCATTTATTTTTGCTATTCTGTTTATGAGAAGGGCCTTCCTTCTTCTGTTAAGGCTCATTCTGCTAGGTCTGTGGCTTCTTCTTGTGCTTTTTCAAGGGTTTGGATAATAATTGTATTCTTGAGACAATTACCTGGACCTGCAATAGTGATATGGAAGGACATAGTACAATTGTGTAAAATCTTACCATAACAGTAGATGCCCCCCTCCCTTTTTCCTTCTGAATATGCTTGTTACCTACTTATATCCTTGGACTGTCATTCCTTCTGGGGCTTTTCAGTTCTGAGGATGATGCATCTGGATGTCACTTTTATGCCCTATGCTGTGTGCAGGGAACATACATGTGACATACAGCATACCCATTACAACCTAAAGGCTGTGGTATATTTGCCAGATATCAGGCTGCCCTTGGCAGGGAATCCCTATTGTAAAGAATACTGTAGCAGTGAGGAGAAGGACATCTACTGTTATGGTAAGATTTTACACAACTGCACTGTCTTCCACTGAGCAACACGACTTCCCAGTGACTATCAATACTGCTGTTTTAAGGTATTCCTAAGAAGTATCTTCTTCTTCTTTCGGCTTTTCCCGGTTAGGGGTCGCCACAGTGGATCACCTGTCTGCTCATGATTGGCAGTGGAGTTTTACGGTGTCGAGTTGCCAGCCCAACCTTCCACAGAAGGCACACATACGTACACTCACACCTAAGGCCAATTTAGAGTGTCCAATCCACCTACAGCATGTCTTTGGGGTATGGGAGGAAACCGGAGTGTCCGGAGGAAACCCACGCGACCACAGGGAGGACATGCAAACTCCGTACAGAAGGCACCCCAGCCAAGAATCGAACCAGAGAACCTCTTGCTGTGAGGCGACAACGCTAACCGCTGCACCACGGCGGCCGCCCAATCCTAAGAAGTATATGCTATGTTATTCCTTTTTTGGTTATGATTTATTGGTTGGTTTCACAGCTGCATTCTTCACATTGTATGTATCCCAAAAAATGTGTCACATTAAATGCTAAAGCTGTGATTCAGACTGTGCTCTGCAATGACAGCAGTACCCACTATATAGCTTTTGTGAAGTGAAATGTAAATCCAACTTTCAGACTGTATTTGCAGTAACAAAAACATGTCATTATTGGCTGCAGTGCTTGCCATGTGTTGATGACCATTGTGCACTGTTGTACATACATATATGCAAATATATACAAACACATGCATTTTGGGTAAGTGTGCGTCTCCATATTTAGTTATCATTCTGGAATTTGTTGATATGTTGTGAATATGTATTAACAACCACGATCACACTAGTATGTATCTATATTAGTAACCAAACAAACAAGCAGTATTCATGACGAACGACTCCAAACCACCAGCTTAAGCAGATTAAACAGTTTTATTGCACGAACCACAAAGACACTTGTATTCCTTTACCATAAACGCCTTAAACAAACAATCACTTGCGTTTTTGTCATTAAATGACTTCTTCAGATGACCAGCATATCCTAAAACCTTTCATTTATACTACAAACAAATCTAATCAACCAATAAAATTCAACCATTAATTAAAGCTCCATTGTCATGTTATGTTACCCATTTGTTTAAACGTTTATATAAATAACATTTCTTACTCAGTATTTTAAATATAAGCATAAATATAATAAAACATAATTTGTTAAAATTCATATATTTCTGTTTAATAAATTTATATATATATATATATATATATATATATATATATATATATATATATATATATATATAAATAACTATATTTCATTTACATCTACTCAATGTTAATTAAATACATACATAGTGCCCTCTCCTGGCCACTCATGTAATTACATTCATAGTTTTGCAGATCTCAATTTTAATAAAGATATTATGGAAATACAATCATTCAACCCAGGGGGTTTATCAGCCTCTAAAGTGATCTGCCACCAAAGTTCCCTAAATTCAATTTTTTCTTCCCATAAGCCCCCTCTAACATCACATTTTACCTGTTCCAAAACTAAAAACTTCTATTTGTAGTTGGGACAAACTTTGGTATGCTTAAATAAGGCATTACTTTCTTTTCCTACTGAAATCTCATAAACATGCTCATAAATCCTTCTTTTTAATTTCTGTTCAGTCTTTCCTATGTAGAAGGATCCACATTTTTCACAAAAACCAAATATATTAAACCCTTAGATTCACAATTATAATATTCCCTACTATTTACATATCTTCCTCTACTTTTTAGGTATATTCTATCAGTATTTATAATGTACATACATTGGGTACAATGCCCACATTTGTATGTACCTATTTTATTTTTCTATCTATCTTATACCTATTATTATTCTCTATTATAGATCTTATATTTTGTGAATTTTTAAAAATTACTTTCTTGGGTATATTGACCAAATTTTCTATATCACTTAAAGCCAAAAATCTTTCCCATTCTTTTAAAAATATGTTTCTAACTACATTATTCAATCCATTATATTCTAGTATCAAAGTTTGCTGAAATTCTTCCCCTTCACCAATGTTATTACTATTCTCAATTCAGTTATTCATATTTTTCTTATTATATATTGGGCAAAATTTGTCCTGTCTCCCTTTTTCCACTTCCTGTCTTATTTGTGAAATGAATGCTAAAGGATAAACATTCTTTCTAAAAGTTCACACTCTGTTTTAAAGTCTATGTCTGAACTAGTCATTCGACTTCCTCGGACAAACTGTGTCCCTTCACTATATTTCTCTTACAGTGAAACGGATGGGCACTCTCAAAATGTAAATAAGAATTACAAAAAGTAGCCTTTCTAAATATTTTTGTTCTTAATTCTTGTCCATCTTTATAAACTTCTAAATCCAAGTATTTGACATTATGTTCTGAGATATTGTAAGTAAATTTCAGGAAGTTTGTGGTGTTTCCTATATATTCCATAAACTCTAAAAATTTTTCCTTTCCAGCTACCCAGAAAATTAATATATCATCCAGAAACCTTCTGTATATCTTCCAACAGTTTTTAAATTCTGAATTAAGTATATATTTTTCTTCCCAAAAAGCAAGGATTAAGTTAGCATATGTAGGGGCGCAGGCCGCACCCATTGCTACCCCCTGTATTTGTTGATAAAATTCCCCATTAAAATAAATAAAATTATTCTTTAGGACTAATTCCATTAACCAGGTACTTATTAATTTATCGTTTGGGTTAAGACCCCATCTCCATACACTATTTCTTCAAACATTGTTGTTCCTTCTTCATATGGGATGCTGGAAAATAAATCTATAATATCTATTGTGGCAAATATTAGTTGCTCATTACCAGAACTATCCGGTAGTTCCTTCAATAAGTCCCAAGAATCTTTTAGAATACATTTCCTTTTCATCCATACATTTTTTAATTTCTTATCTACAAATTTGGCTAGGGTATATGTTTTTGACCCCTCTGCCGAAACTATCGGTCTAAAAGGTGGATCTTCTTCATTTTTATGAATTTTGGGTATACCAAATATCGTAGGGGTTCTGGGTTTATCTACTTTCAAATATTTAAAAGTATTATAGTCTATAAGCTCTTCATTTAACATATCTTGCAAAATAACATCTATTTTATTGTAAGCTATATTAATTTCATTCACAGATACTATTGAATATCTAGTTTCATCCCATAGGATAGTATTCATTTTAGAATACTATCCATAATGACTAACCCACCCCCTTTATCAGGCTTCATCACTCTAATTTTATTATTGTTTTTTACTTCATATAATAAAACGCTTTCTTTCTTACTTAGATTTGGTCTATACCATATCTTATTAGCTTGTTTCCTCACTTCCGATTCTATAATTCTCTCAACATTTTTTAATTGGGGATGTAATGGACGGTTATATATACTTTTCCGTTTCAATTCTGTCTTGTATTGAGTTTTATTGTTAGGAAACACAATATTTAAGTTTACCTTCCTTAAAAAACTCTTTATATCCAATATGCTACTTGTTAAATCTCCTTTGCTATTGGGTATGAATTTAAGGCCCCTAGAAAATAAATCAAAATGTTCTTTTTCTAAAATTAATTCACTAAAATTATAAATAGAAAAATTATTATAAATATATTTATGCCTATCTCTTACTATTTCATTTTCTTGGTATATTATGAGGTGGGGACTTAATAAAATTTCCCCCTCCCCCTTCTCCCCCCCCTCTCTGGAAGATTCTGCTGCTGAGGACCCTGCTTACTTTTCAGTCTCTCAGACCTCCTTAAAGATGGGAATGCCGTATCGTATTCCTGTCCATCCTCATCAAAAAAACATGTTCCATCATCATTAACATTAAAATTATTGTCTTTACTATTGTATTTATACCCATTAACATGATTCACATATCTTTTATTAGGTATAGGGTAACATGTGCGATTCTCATATTCATTAATATCTCTCTCTAACTTTTTGATTTTTCTACCCACTAAATCTTCACATTTCACATCTATATCTTTCCTAATATTATAATACTTTTCCTTTTCTTCTCTTATTGAAAAAATTAAATCATCTTTAATATGCTGGTCAAGTTCATTGATATCTTTCTGTAACGCTTCTTGACTTTTTATATTGTCCTTAATGATTAACTTCAAAACATCTATACCACATTTATTAAACACTTCTAAAAGTTCCTTATGAAAATCTGTACCAATAACAACATTATTTGGGAATTTAAAAACACGTAGTCCCTTAGGGACAATATCTCTGGATATACACTCTTTTAAATATTCATTCTCTATATCCAATGTTTTAAATTTATGCATCAATTTATAAAGTTTATCAATTTTATTTCTATAAGTGTCATTCAGACCTTCTCGTTGGTTATTATAGTCTCGTTTAAAGACATATTTGCCTTTTAGCCAGTCGGAAGTCTCTTTATGTACATTAGTAACAACAGTACATGAATTCAGGCCACGCTCTTCACGAACAGCGTTGTTATTTCCATTAGAACCAGGTCTAGTTTCTAAATTTTTAAAAATCGTCGGGGTGTTAGCAGCGTCAAAAGTACCTTCAATATTTCCATTATTGGGTCCACAAAGGTCGCCGGCTTCAGGTATTACGCCAATAAGCTTGCTTTTTGGGAAGAAAAATATATACTTCAGAATTTAAAAACTGTTGGAAGATATACAGAAGGTTTCTGGATGATATATTAATTTTCTGGGTAGCTGGAAAGGAAAAGTTTTTAGAGTTTATGGAATATATAGGAAACACCACAAACTTCCTGAAATTTACTTACAATATTTCAGAACATAATGTCAAATACTTGGATTTAGAAGTTTATAAAGATGGACAAGAATTAAGAACAAAAATATTTAGAAAGGCTACTTTTTGTAATTCTTATTTACATTTTGAGAGTGCCCATCCGTTTCACTGTAAGAGAAATATAGTGAAGGGACAGTTTGTCCGAGGAAGTCGAATGACTAGTTCAGACATAGACTTTAAAACAGAGTGTGAACTTTTAGAAAGAATGTTTTTAGAGAGAAATTATCCTTTAGCATTCATTTCACAAATAAGACAGGAAGTGGAAAAAGGGAGACAGGACAAATTTTGCCCGATATATAATAATAAAAATATGAATAATGGAATTGAGACTAGTAATAAAATTGGTGAAGGGGAAGAATTTCAGCAAACTTTGATACTAGAATATAATGGATTGAATAATGTAGTTAGAAACATATTTTTAAAAGAATGGGAAAGATTTTTGGCTTTAACTGACATAGAAAATTTGGTCAATATACCCAAGAAAGTAATTTTTAAAAATTCACAAAATATAAGATCTATAATAGAGAATAATAATAGGTATAAGATAGATAGAAAGAAAAATAAAATAGGTACATACAAATGTGGGCATTGTACCCAATGTATGTACATTATAAATACTGATAGAATATACCTAGAAAGTAGAGGAAGATATGTAAATAGTAGGGAATATTATAATTGTGAATCTAAGGGTTTAATATATTTGGCTTTTTGTGAAAAATGTGGATCCTTCTACATAGGAAAGACTGAACGGAAATTAAAAAGAAGGATTTATGAGCATGTTTATGAGATTTCAGTGGAAAAGAAAGTAATGCCTTATTTAAGCATACCAAAGTTTGTCCCAACTACAAATACAAGTTTTTAGTTTTGGAACAGGTAAAATGTGATGTTAGAGGGGGGGTTATGGGAAGAAAAAATTGAATTTAGGGAACTTTGGTGGCAGATCACTTTAGAGGCTGATAACCCCCCTGGGTTGAATGATTGTTTTTCCATAATATCTTTATTAAAATTGAGATCTGCAAAACTATGAATGCAATTACATGAGTGGCCAGGAGATGGCACTGTGTATATATTTAATTAACATTAAGTAGATGTGAATGAAATATAGTTAGTTATTTATTTATTTATATAAATTTATTAAACAGAAATATATGAATTTTAACAAATTATGTTTTATTATATTTATGCTTATATTTAAAATACTAAGTAAGAAATGTTATTTATATAAACTTTTAAACAAATGGGTAACATAACATGACAATGGAGTTTTAATTAATGGTTGAATTTTATTGGTTGATTAGATTTGTTTATAGTATAAATTAAAGGTTTTAGGATATGCTGGTCATCTGATGAAGTCATTTAATGACGAAAACGCAAGTGATTGTTTGTTTAAGGCGTTTATGGTAAAGGAATACAAGTGTCTTTGTGGTTCGTGCAATAAAACTGTTTAATCTGCTTAAGCTGGGGGTCTGGAGTCGTTCGTCGTGAATACTGCTTGTTTGTTTGGTTACAAGTCTTTTTGAGCAGTATTTTCCATTTATTCGTTTATCTATATTAGTAATATACACAAACTTTCAGTGAAAACACCACCTCCGTAGTCAGACCAAACTTGTGTAAATAGTGATATTGTTGTTTTAAGAGAACATGAAAGGTATGGTGCTGTGGTAGGGTTACTAGCTATGTTTTGTGTTAATGTTCGCTGTAAGTGGTTAGGTGGCCAGGGATGTTTTGCAGAACTGCACCACAGTGCTATCCCATACTGCCAAGTGTACATATTTTTCTTTATCCAGTCTGTGAAACATATTACTTTTTATGCCTTGGACCAGCTCATTTTTATCCCCACTAGAGGTAGTAACATCCTTGACCTGGTCATCATTAACATGGGTGACCGTTGCTCTACACCAATAGTCAACTCCTCCCTGGTTAGATCTGACCACAAACTAATCACCTTGGAAATACACATCCCTCTCATACCCCCACAAAGGTAACCACCATGAAAAACTTCTCTAAAGCTAACTTTAGGCTCCTAAAAACAGAGGTGGCTAACTTCACGGCACCCATGCAAATGGAGAATAGTTGCATGACCGCCGAATCATACACCAATGCACTGTACAAACACGTACACAAATGCATGGATTTTGCCATACCCAATAGAACCAAGACGCTCTCCTCCAAAAAAAGGAAGCTAATCTGGTGGTCCCCTGCCATAAACAAACTCTACAACAGAAGGAAGAAACTGAAGTCCCAAGATGGGAAAAACACCCTTATCAGCCTCAACAAAAAGTTGAGATGAAAACAAGATTGCAGCAGATAGTAAAGACAACCAGAAGGCCTTCTATAGTTATGTAAATAATCTCCACGGCAATACCCAGATTTGCTCTGAGCTACTGCACAATGGTACCTCCTATACCAAGCCAACAGATATTGCCAATATACTGGCCGACAGATTCAGTGCCAACTTTACCCCTCCCCCCCAAAGGAACAATCACAATACCAGTAGATTGCCAGGCACCTAGTATTACTGCTGCACAGGTTAAAACAGCAGTGTCCAAGGCCAAGAATACAGCTTCTATGGGACCTGACAATATCCCTGGCTGTGTTCTACATGAACTACAGAGTGAACTGGCACCTCACCTGTGTGCCCTGTTCATCCACAGCCTCACCTCAGGCTGTGTCTCTACCGAATGGCACACTGCTACAGCCATCCATCTCCACAAAGGAGAAGAGATTACAGACCCTAGGAACTATCGTCCCATTAACCTGATGAGTCTGATATGCAAAGCTATGGAACGCATCATCATGGACCTAATAAACAAGGATATAGGAAATCTCCAAACATTGGATCCCACACAGTTTGGTTTTGTGAAGGGTAGATCATGCCTGATCAACCTGGTCGACTTCTTTGAGTCAGTCACCAGAGCTGTGGATGAAGGCAAGGTGGTTCATACAACCTACCTTGATCTGGCCAAGGCCTTTGACACCATTCCCCACTCAGAAATCATAGAAAAACTCACTAAGCTAGGCATCAACCTGTATATCACTAGGTGTGTTGCAAACTGGCTCCCAGAACCCACAGTGTGAAAGTAGCAGACTCCATGTCAGATTGCCGACCAGTCATGAGTGGAGTCCACAGGGTCCTCTGCTGTTTGGTATCTACTTCTCCGAAGTCCAGGCCAACACAAAGGGACTCTGGCTGACAAAGTTCGCAGACGATTGCAAGTTGGGAGCTATTATTAACTCTCCAAGTGATGTTGACATCTACAGAAAGGCCTCACTGAGACCAACGACTGGTGTCAGAACCATGGCCTTAAGCTCAGTGCCAAAAAATGTCATTCCCTTTAGGAAAAACCCGGTTCCCATGAACTTACTACATCAATGGTAGTCCACTGAACACAGAAGGCATTATAAGAGATCTGGAAACACAGGTTGACAGCAAACTCTCTTTTGACCACCACATTACCACTGTGGTCAGAAAGTCCTTCTATGTGGCATATCTCATTACTACGGGTTTTGCATCCAGGAAGAAAGAGGTCATTGTCTCCCTCTACTCTTCCCTCATTAGGCCAGTCATCAAGTACAATGCCCCATTTGGCATGTATCTCACTAGACACCTGCAACAACTGGAGAGGCCACAAAAGTACCTCACAAAGAGGATCCTAGGCCTTAAAAACTTGTCCTATATGGACAGACTTAAAAAACTGTATGATGAAAACCAAGGCCAATGATGAAGATGCAGTTAGAAATCCAACAATAGGAGCAAGACAAACTGAAACAATGTAAACATTTATTGGTAAAACAAAGCTTTCAGGTATAACAACCCTTCCTCAGTGCAAGATAAAAACTGAATTAGTTACAATCCTTAAATATCATCCAAAACCAATAATTCAATTAACCACAGCCAGTAAAATCATCACACTGTTTTAAAAAAATTTAAAGTGAACGGAATCTGCTCATTTAATCATTTCATACATAACATTCTGTCCTTAAGTATTGGTTTTAAAGTATTTAACTTATTAATACCAGGAAACACATCTGCCTGCTGCAACAATGTGATCCATTGTGATCCATTCATATTCTTTTAAATGTAGTTTATTATTTGAATCACCACCTCTAATTGACCTTTGAACAGAAGTTAAAACCCTAAAAGTAAAATAATGTAGTTCCCCATTCTCATTTATATGTTGTGCTAGTGAATTGGTCATAACATACCTTCTTATGTCTGATTTATGTTCGATAATTCTGTCTTTAAGAGGTCTAGTGCTTTTTCTTACATAAAATGCTGGACATATCCGGCACTCAGCTAAATATACAATGTTGCAAGTGGTACATGTTCGCAATGTCAATACATCAAAACAGGTTCCACTTTTGTGATTCCAGATAGAAACAAAACTATTACCAGTTTTGCATTTGCCAATTGTAATACACAGGGGGTTGTATATATTGCCACATGCCACTCCTGTTCTTCCTTTTATGTAGGGAAAACAGAAAGGAAATTAAGGTCAAGAATTTATGAACATTATTATGAAATGAAGAAAGGAAATTTAAACAATGCTTTATTTCGTCGTTCCCAAATATGTATTAATTCCATTTTTCATTTTTTTGTATTGGAGATAGTGCCTAAAGAAATCAGGGGTGGCATGTGGGAAACTAAACTGGAGTACAGGGAATTGTATTGGCAAATAATTTTGGACGCCACCAGGGAACCAGGTCTGAATGGCATGCTCTCTATTGTACCAGTGTTAAAATTAAGAGCAGCTAAATTGTGATTTTCTGTTTGTCCACTAGATGGTGATAGTACACCATCCATTCATCCATACATTCATTCATTTATTTTTATTCTTAAAATGTAATTTAAATTTGATTTTATTGTACAAGGTATTTTATTCAATTTTGATGTTTCTGATTTTTTATACATTAAATATTTATAACATATATATATTATTAATGAATTATTATTAATCCAATGGAAATAAAATCAGCCTTTTAAAAGTTTTTTAAGAGTTACAACTATTATATTGCAATTAATTAATTCATCACAATTCATTATCCAATTTACTATTTATGTATAAAGGCAGTGTTTTATTTCAAGTAGTGGTGTGTTTTATCTGATGAAGAAGCTCGAAAACGTACTTCCTTGAGAAAAGCGTTATTAAACTGTTTTTGATTTATTCTTGGTGTTCCTGCTTTTTATCCTGACTACATCAGTGGTAATTTTCCACTACCACTATTGGATTTATTGCTGTTGTGCTCATACCCTTATTTGGGTCTCCACGAGTGATTTTTAAGTGTTAAAATAATGTAGTTCCTCATTCTCATTTATATGTTGTGCTAGTGAATTGGTCATAACATTCCTTCTTATGTCTGATTTATGTTCGATAATTCTGTCTTTAAGAGGTCTAGTGCTTTTTCTTACATAAAATGCTGGACATATCCAGCACTCAGCTAAATATACAATGTTGCAAGAATTACATATGGTAAAACATTTTACATTGTATTTTCTGTTACTAGTAGGATGAACAAAATCTAATTCACTATTTATACATGAGCAACAACAATTGTAACAAGGAACAGTACCCTTCCTAGTAAAAAAATGGTCATTGCTAGAACAATTAAAGTCTTTATATCAAATTTTTTGTTTGAGACTTTCACAATTTCTATAGGAAAAACTGGGCTTAGTAGCAACAGACTTAAAAAACTCCAACTATTCTGTCTCTCATATCGCTTACTTAGAGGCGATCTCTGCTTGACTTAAAAAGCCATGGCTGACCCAGCTCTGTTAGAAATGCTACATCTAAAGAAATCCCAATCCCTCTGCACCACATGCTCCAGAGACCTCTACGTCATTACCACAATCAACAGAACATGATGGAGGGACAGGTTCATAACCCAGAGACTGCCCATGCTATGGAATAAATTTTCCATACATGTCAAGCAGAGCACCTCACTGGCCGTCTTCAAGAGAAATCTTAATGAGTGGATAGGAAATAGAAAATTTACCACAGGGAACACTCCAGTGGCACAACTCGACAGAGGCACTGGGAACTACGGTCAGGTAGCATGATGCCAGGGTAATCCTATGGGCTAGGCTTGTAAAGGCTCCAGGACCACTAGCCTGGTACACACCTATGAACCTATGTATTACACAACAGCAGTGTAATGCATGTGACTGCATTGATGTTTTTAACTGATCGTTGACATTTAGTAATCTATGTACACTACATTATGAAATGGCATTAATAATACTGTTTATGAACACATGTTGGGTTGTTACCCAAGGTGCATTCGCAAGAATTCGTAGACTGTTAAATCTTTTTTTGTGGTAATATCTCCACATCGTAATTATTTGAACATCACTTCAGTTACATGACAGGTATTTGAAAGGATTTGCTCCTCCTTATCTGCACGTATCCTGACCATCACATTCCACCACATAGTACTGGATATCATATTTTCTTATTTTTCATTTTCCTTTTTTCATATTTTTATCCTTAGAGCATAATATGCATCAGTCTCTTGTACCATTTATTCTTCATTACTTTCACTTGCTCTTCCTTATATCCAGTTTTCACATTTTTCTTCAAATACAAGACATCACAATAGGTCACATTAATACAATCAAGTATCACACAAAAAGTTCTTTTGATTCAAAACAGTTACTGTACATATAAATATAATGCAATTGCAATAGATACAGCAAAAATAAATCCCTTTCTTAAAAATAACCATTCCAAGATGCTTACTAAACCCATACAATGTTTAGTTTCATCATGTTTTACTAAGCCCTACTTTATTTTCATTTCTTGGGATTCTGCATAGCATTTTCATATATAAATTAAAGCTGCCTACTTTTAAAAAACATTAAGAGTGTGTCATAGCTAGGAAACCTTAGAGATTCAAGAAAAACAGCAGGTATATTATCAAACTTTGCAAACCTTGTCAAATCACTTTCAAATCTTCAGGCAGTTTGCTAAACCTTCTCTCAAATAAAAATAATTATTGTGCATGTAGTTACCATACAAGGAAAAATGTGGATTTCACTATTTCCTACATAGTCCTTTTAATTTTTCTTTATTTTGACCATTTCAAGCCAAAAAATAACTGCATACATACTTCAGGATAAATGTGAAACATACAGAAACCATCTTTATAAAAACGCTTATTAACTTCAGCAAGTGCATGCCAAGCAATGCAGTTGCTAGATCCTATTGATCCAGGCATTGATCCAGCAAGTGGATCTTCGCGCTTCCACTTGGATGTGATTCAGATGATTTAGTGGTCCAGGCTCGTTCACAATCTACCCTTCCCATAATGCCTTGTTCCCTCCTGACATAGCTCAGATCTTGAATGCTGCCTTTCAAAGTTGCAGCTAGATCCTGGCAGCTAAGTGCTCCGCCTCTTTGTTTGTCTTTCAGATAGTAGATAAATCATTGATGGCCCTTTGGTCTTGTTATTGATAATATTTTAATTCTTTTAAATAATTGTCTTAAGAATTTTTTTATATTAGAATTTAGAATCTAATTGTACAACCCTTCCTTCCTTGGGCACATTGACATCTTTCCTCCCACCTTCTTTACAATATTTCTGTAATATAGTATACAGTGGTGCAGCAGATAGTGTTGCCACCTCACAGCAAGAGGTTTCCTGGGATGCCTTCTTTGTGGAGTCTGCTTGTCCTGCCTGTGTTTGCATCGATTTCCTCCCACATTCCAAAGACAATCCAGTAGGTGGATTGGACACTCTAAATTAGCCATAGATGTGTGTGAACGAGTGTGTGGCGTGGAAGAATTACAGTGGCAGGGCTAGCCACCTGGTGGTGTAAACCTTGGCTCTAGATGATTGTCTCTTCTGAATTGACACCCCTGAACCAAAAATGGGAAAAAGAGGTTATGGATAGTATATCAGTATATAGCTTCTAGACAATTAAAACGTTTCCCTTTGGTTGTTAGGACTTGAGTACTGTTAATGTTTTACAGCTTCTCTTCTGGATAGCTCAACGTCTGGTAGCTATTTGTCTGTCTTGGGTGTTTCTCTTTGGACTAGTGTTTGTGTGTCACTACCTTTGAGTTTGTGTATATTATGGAAAAATCCACTAGCTTTAAGAAATGTTCCAAGTGTGGCCACAGACTTCCCCCTCAAGTTTTTCATGATCTTTGTGCGGTCTGTTTGGGGGTTTGTCACCTTAATGCTTCCAGCGATATTTGTGCAGGATTTGGTTGCAAGACACTTGCTGACCAGAAGAGCAAGCTCATTGTTAAAAGGCTTCTCCCTCCTGATCCAGAAACTAGTAAAACTAAAAATGTTGGGCGATATGCCCTCTAAATCTTATGACTTTGATTCAAAGAAACATCCAAGTGACTGTTCAGTTCCATTGTCAGCTCCCAAGGCACCGAGAATTTATGAGAGTTTTGGACAGACTCCTACTTACACTCCTCCATTTGCTCCAGAGACAGGGGTTCCGATAACAATCCAGCTTGAAGGCCTTCTTCAGCCCTTTCTACAAGATCCTTCAGGTCCTACAGAAGCACTACAGATGTTGCAGAAATTTCTAAAGACTCAGATTGAGATGGGGGTCCTTCCAACTCCATTGGCGCCAAAGTCAGGTGGATCCATTCACTTGAACCCTGTCCAGGCACCCTCATCAGTCCATCTTTTGGCTCTGGTTCATTTGGATGTGCATTATCTCTTGGATCCTGTGGTCTGAGAACATTTGGACACACTTCATCAGCTCAGGGGTTTTGGATCCATCTCAACTGGTTGCAAGTGAGACAGGGACTCAGGCAGATGTCTCTGTTGGTTCCCTCAGATACACCTGCCTTTCAGACTTTGGGTCTGATCCCCTCCTTGTGCTGGCCACTCAGGCAGACCCAAGGATTCTCCTGGGTCCTTTTCACACTCTTCTCTTATAGTGTTGTGTCTGGCTACTTGTGCAATTTCCCTGGATCCCCCCTAAAGGTTGTTGTGGCTTTCCAGGTGTTCGTAAGGATCGTTTCTTCGCCACACAAGGCAGATCCACAGGCTCCAACAATTGCAGTCTCCCACCTTGACCTTTGCTTTATCATGTTGACTTCTGCAATAGCATCCTCTGGTCAGGTTCATTCCATTAATCCAAAAACATCCTGCTCTGGCAAAGAGACATTCCTCAGGTGACTCAGGACCCTCATCCCCTGTTATATGCAAATTGCATTACTAAAAATTTGATTTATATTGCAACCTGCAATCAATGTACTTGTTTTTATGTAATAAAGACCAATAGGCAATTTAGAGAGAGGTTTTTTTTTAACGTGTCAGTGATATACGCTGCAAGAATATTAATGCACTAGCAAAACATGTTATTGAATATGCATCACATGCCTTTAAGTTTGTGGTCTTACAAGTTGTGGCAATTAATTTAAGAGGTGGAGATGTGATAAATTATACAGAGAATGCAGAATTATGTTGGATCACAGAGTTACAAGCCGACAAACCACCTGGCCTTAATGGTTACACCCTGCTTAAATCTGTTCTCTAGGTGTGGTTGGCTGCAATGTTAATTTTTGATTGGTTTAGAACTATTTAGATAGTTGCTTTTATTGCAGTTGATTTGTTCTGAAGAAGGTTTTTTACTGAAAGCACTTATCTCCTGGTTTTACTAAGTTTTATTAAAGTAATTGTTTTGTATGCACCCTTCTCTTGGTGACCACACTGTTTATTTGCTTTTTGGAGGAAAAGATTTTGTAGTTGGTGCTATACTAAGAACCAAGACCCTTGTAAGGCTAGTATTTCTCTGGTTCCGCAGTATTTGTGTGAGAGTATTTTCTTCCACCCTTTCTTATTCCTCTATCAAGTTTCATTTATCGGGTATTTTAGCATGTCTGCACATGGATTCCCCCTCTTTTAATGCATGTCAAGATGTTTTTGAAATGGGTTTTGCATACCCATCCATCTAGAAACCAGGTGGCTCCTCATTGTCATCTTAATGTTGTTTTTGAAAAATTAACTCATACACCTTTTGAACCATGAAATTGCATGAGTCAGAGATGACATAAGGAAGTAGTCTTTCATGTAAAGGGTATTCAATGTAATATTAATATATTATACTGTACTATATACAGATTATATATTTCTAAAGCATTACTATTATCTTGTTACATGAAATTTGTTTATGAAAGATGTTTGCAGTAACCTCCTTCTGGGGGGTCTAATGAATCTGGTAAGCTAAAATTTGGTATATTATGATTTACAGGATCAGAGTATTGCTTCAGACAGTTGTATTCACTTGATGTTGTATTACGTGCTGGTGAAAGGATGTTGCATAAAAGGCTTATTGTCTAACAATCGCAATCAGTGCTGTATTGCTTTCACCTGCTGCAGTTCACATGGTTAAATATAGTTATGAATACAAGTTTTTACACAGCAAGGTGTGGTTTTACAAAAAACAATTCATATTCAGAGGTGCAAGTCACTCTTTGCTCCCCTTATGCAACAGCTGTTGAGTATGTCATCATAAATGCCACCTTTGCCATATGCAGTAAATTTACATTGCATCATTAGTAAAATTTTGATTACACAGATGTGTAGTGTTGAAAGTAATTTCATGTTTTTCACTTGGCCATGCTAATAGTGCTTCCTGCGTATCACATGCTAGAATATGTTAGCATTCTAATGGGTACTGTGTGAACATCTGACTCTGCATGAAAGATGATTCATATAACACAAGGCTTCTACATCATGACTCTCTTTAAACCCAACAAATCTGCTGCAATACATCTGTTTTGCACTATTATGTAACTGAACATGCACAGCAAAGATGTAAACCACCTACATTCCCAGCAAATACACATATACATGGTTATAATAGCTAGACACTGCCAAAGTACTGTTCTTCATGTATGCATCATATAGCAGCTCTTACTAAACTGTTAAAAAGAACCATGACAGGAAGCAGACTAAAATATTTCACTGTGTATCAAGTACATAATTGAATGATTTAAACGTACACAGTATCCTCCAGTAACACAGAAACAGATTTTTAAAAGTAATCATTTGGTACCTGCCGCATGACAACGTCCATACGTTTCAGATAAGCTGGAGATTTTACCTGGAAAAAAGAAACATTTGCAAGAGCAAGAGTGGTACATTAGAAGTACATTCATTCAAGCTACACAGCTCTGTGGAAAAATCAAATTAAAGTAACTCTGAGGCAAAATTCTTTAGAAGACTCAAAGTGTAGGTACTTTATGAGATGCAGCTTCACGGACAATATTAGTACATTTTTAAATGTCTTACTTCCCTTGTGAGATACTGAGTAAATGTGTTTGGATTTGTTTGGTGAGTCCCTGTAGTCATTTAATTATGTACTGTAGTCTATATACTGCATTATATTTATTTTTGACATCAAACTTTGTTACTATGGAACTACAAGTGATGTAATATGCATTCTAACTGCTCCAGCAAAGAGCTTACTCTTTTTTTTTTTAAATTGTCAGGCTATTCATTGCATAGACGTAAGTTCTTAGCTGAGGGTAGGAAAATAGGCTGACAGTTGTCTAATAATTTGCCTTTTATCCTTCAAAAATAATTCTTCCTGTTGCAGTTTAAAATAATATGACATGAAATGCATAATGGCCAGCATGGTAATGTAGTGGTCAGTGATGCTGCCTTGCAGTGCTTGGATCTGCAGTTCACTTCACATCTTGGGTGACTTTTGTGCAGCCTGCTTGTCATCTCTCAGCCTGATTGGGTTTTGCCAGGTACCCCAGTTTGCTAACACATATCTATGTTGTTCTTTAGGTGAATGGGCAGTCCAATAAACTTGAGTGCCAATATATGCTGTGGTGGCCCCATGACACTGTACTGGATTGAGTAAATTGTGAATTCATGAATGAATATTAATGATCAATATTCAGACATTTGCGATAAAAAAATCAAACATTTTTGTATAAAGTACAAGTCAAATGAAAGGGACTATGCACTACTATAATGAAGAAGGTCTTCTGCTATTAATATATATATATATATATATATATATATATATATATATATATATATATATATATATCAAATTAATTATGAACATAGGTGGCTTAGCATATGAAAATCTTAGACATGGGTAATATACAAAACTTGTAATCTGAAGTAGTTAACTTCATTTGTGCAGCAACCTATGGGAATCGGATCTGACCTCAGATCCGAGCCAGCAGTTTTCAACAGCTTTAGATCCAAGCTCCTCCCCTTACCCACAATCCCCTTCCAACCCTGACTGACCCCAGATCTAGTTTGCCGTGGTTTACTTCAGCAGCTTGATCCAGAGTTCCAGGAGTTTTCGTTCTCTTGTGAGAAAAATTTAACTTTTCTACCACTTTTGTTTAACTTTTGGTGTGAGTGTGTGTTTAGGTCCCTTTTTTCTAACTAAAAGCTCTCTTAGTTTAAATTATTTTGTTTCTATTTAACCTCCCCCTTCCTTTGTGGTTCCGTCAGGGTTGTGTGTGTATGTTTGGGGCCTAGTGTGTGTGGCTTACCTTCTATAGTATGTCTGAGGCCCCAAAGGTGATGTTTTCTAAGTGCACTGAGTGTGGCCATAAGCTGTCCCCAGCGGATGGTCACACTCGGTGTGTGTTGTGCCTTGGGGTTGAGCACCTGTCCTCTGGTTGTACCATTTGTGCAGCGTTCAACCCCAGGGCACTCAAGGACCGGACATCTAAGCTGATTCTGGTGGATCTTCTGCCCCCGGACTCGGCTTCTACCTCTGGTCCTCCCGTGGCTCCCGCTGCGGTGGCTGCCACTCCTGCTTCCCTCCCCCCGGCTGGGACTCAACCTCCCGCCTTAGGCCCAGAGGAGAGGGAGGCCAGGAAAGAAAGGAGGAGGGAGAAGCACCACAAGCAGCGACCTCACAGAGAAGGTAACCGAACTAAACACCCGCTTCCCTAGGCGGTCCATCGACCGAGACTCCTTGCTCGGGGGATGAACTGAGGGACTCTCCTGAGCAAGTTCCCTCCTGGTGGCCACCGCCACCAACATGGCATCTACAGGGGGACCCTTACTCCAGTGTCCTTGAGGTCTATAGAGCACTTCGGCCCCCCCCTGGCTTAGCGGTCTTCTCCCTCCAGGTCTTCTGGGTCTCCTCCTTCTCGGATCCGGTCCCCGTGCTTTTCATCGGGTCCTGAGGAGGAGGAGACCCGATCTCCTTCGAGGTCATCGAGGCGACACTCCCGCCCCGCCTCGGTGGCCTCATCAAGATCTACCAGAAGTCTCACGGATGCAGATTTGACCGGATGATGAGAAGATTCCTCCAGGCCCAACTGCAGATGGGAGTGCTCCTGCCTCCCCTCCCCTGTGGGGGGGGCTCGACCCCCTTCTTTGCCCCGATAGCTCCTTCTCCGTCCCGCTTCCCAGGTTCGGAGTCTTCGGAGCCAGGCAGCCTTGGAGCCGGGGGTGTGTCGGCACTGATAGTCTCGGGTACTCCGGCGCCGACACTTCCCTCGAGTCTGTCGGGTCCATTTTCTTCAGATCCGAGCTCTCGGAGCCGAGGGCTGAGCTTCGGGTCTGGCGGTATCGATATGCCTTTGGCTCCGTCCAGGTCGGAGCATGCTGGTCCGTCGGATCCAATCGCTTCGGCGCCGGCCCCGATCCATCCGTTGGATCCGAGGGAGAGTCTGCTTTCGGATCCCAGAGAGAGCAGCTCTCCCTTGGCATTCTACGTGGTGGAGAGGGTCCTGTCGAGAGATTCCAGGCCCCCGGCCCTTGCCACAGCTCCACCCTACACTCCTTCTCAGTTGGGCCCGACTTCCATCACCCGGCCCCAGGGACAGCCTGCTTTGACGTCCCAGGAAGTTCCATTGGAACAAGACGTTGCTGGTGAGACCTCCTTGAACAGCCCCCCCCCCCGAGGAGGTTCCTCACAAGCGAAGGTGCAAGAGGAGGCACATGGACTCCCCTGAGTCCTTGACTGAGGACATGGATTTGGAGGAAGGGGAAGGCTCCCCAAGATCACCCCCTGAACATGTCTCATTTAGTGACATCATGGAGATGCTTAGAATAAAGAGGGGGTGGTCTGCCCCAAAGCCTACCTTGGACGAATCCGTGTTCCTGGAGGCATTTGAAGCAGGTCCGTCTACCTCTTGGGTGTCCCCTCTGGCCGACCCCCTGGTAGACTTGATTACTACCAGGGCGTGGAAGGAGCTGGACACTGTGGAGCCAGTCCCCAAGCGCCTGGACAAGATTCTTAGCCCACCCTCTGACAAGTCCCACTGGAGTAAGGGTCCCCCTGTAGATGCCATGTTGGTGGCGGTGGCCACCAGGAGGGAACTTGCTCAGGAGAGTCCCTCAGTTCATCCCCCGAGCAAGGAGTCTCGGTCGATGGACCGCCTAGGGAAGCGGGTGTTTAGTTCGGTTACCTTCTCTGTGAGGTCGCTGAACTACATGGCACATGTGCTCCGACTGCAGCGGGACCTTATCAGAGAGTACGCTGCGTTGCCCCCCAAGTCCATGGCGGAGGACAAACAATTGCACTCCACCCGGATGGCCACTCTATGATCCCATGGAATGCCCTACCCACCTCTCTAAGATCCTGCAACAACCTAGATAACTTCAAAGGCCTACTTCATTCTCACCTCTATCTTAATAAAATTTGCAACTGCACTCTTCAACCTACACCTATCAAATCATCCTCCTCCTTCTCTCCTGGCTAACCCCCATTCTCAATTAAACTCTCTTTCGCCTCTCCTAAAATACTAGCTGTATAAGCTACTCATATATTATCTTTACTAGATGAATTAGTTACTAAGTAACCCTAGGCTGACCATCTTTTTCTCCTCTTCTCTTCTATATTCCTAATTGCATGTGCAACTCCTTATCTCCTCCTGCTTTCTTCATTCCAGAATATTTTACTTCACTTTTCTTTTGTGCTGAAATTTAACTAAATCTGTTAATAGTTTGCTATGTTTTGCCATTCGGACATTACTATTGTAGACTGTTCGTAAAATCCTGTTAATCATTGTAAATTATTGTACTACTGTAGACTGTTCTGAAAATTCTGTTTAATCTTTGTAAATTATTTTTTGTCTTAACTCTTTTGTAATAAATACTGTTGTTTTTGTGGAGCTTTTCTCCCCGGGCCTCCACTGAAAACGGGCTCCAAAGCCCAGTGGACCTCCCCGGTAATCAAGCTGAAATAAATAAATAAAATAAATAAATATCTAACACCTCTATGCGGCTTCTGTCTCATGCCACAGAAGGAGCCGCTAGAGCCGGCGGAGCGGGCCTCATTATGAGACGTCAGGCCTGGCTCCGGCACTGTGATTTCGTGAAACCCTTTAAGGCGTCTTTCGCTAATGCCCCTTTTGATGGTTCTGCCCTCTTCAGCAAAACCATGCAAGATACCTTGGTCCAGAGCGAAAAGGACAGGAAGACGTCTGCCGTCGGAGTCCGCTTCTCTGCTCCCCAGAGGTCCTTCTCTAAGAACCAAAAGGGGCAGAAGAAGATGTGGTTCTGGAAGTCGCAACAGTCCCGTCCCGCTCCAGACTCCCAGCCCTTCCACGACAGAGGAGGGCAGGGTGGACGCCGCCCTAGAGGCAGAGGGGGCCCGCGGAACTTTGGATCCAGAGAACCCTTCTCAGACCAACCCACGCAACACCCCTGAGGGGTTGCCCGACTGCTCCACTCTGGAGGCAGTCGGGGGGCGTTTCTTGAAGCAACCAGCAGCTTGGGAGTCCATCACGACAGACCGCTGGTTGCTTCGCATCATATCCAGAGGATATCTAATTCCCTTTTCTCGTTACCCACGCAGCCCCAGATACCTCCCCGATGTCCCACCCGATCAGAGGGAGGCCGCAGCAATGGAAATCCAACATTTGCTGGAAAAAAGAGCCATCCAACACGTCCCCCCCAGACCAGTGCGGGTCCGGGTTTTACTCCAGGTTCTTCTTGGTGCCAAAAAAGATGGGGGACTTAAGACCAATCCTCAACCTCTCTTCCCTGAACTTGTCAGTAACCAAAGAGAAGTTCTTCATGGTCACTCTTCAGTCCATTCTCCCCCTTTTGCGGGAGAACGATTGGATGTGCTCTATAAACCTCAAGGATGCGTACTACCACATTCTGATGGACAGGCGATCCAGGAGGTTCCTCCGCTTCCGGCTGGGAGCCAGTCATTTCCAATTCAGGGTCCTCCCCTCTGGTCTCACCACAGCTCCCAGGGTGTTCACCAAAGTGTTAGCAGTGATAGCGGCCCACCTGAGGCTCCAGGGAATTCAGGTCTTCCCGTACCTTGACGACTGGCTCCTGACCACCCCGACAAGGCATCTACTCTGTGCAGCCAGAAACTACTTTCTTTGTCTAGTTCCCCGGCTGGGGATCACTATCACCATAGGGAAGTCTTCTCTTACTCTGACTGTAGACTTCATAGGGGCCAGATTGGACACAAACAAATTCCTAGCTTTCTTGACCACAGAGTACACCATCTACTATCCCTGAGGCTACATGTGCAGGCCATTCTGCAATCTCCAGCTCCCCCGGCGGAATTGGTCCTGAGGGCTCTTAGTTCGATGGCGGCATCAATCAACCTATTGCCAATGGCACGTTTGAACATGAGGGTCTTACAATGGACCCTTCAGGTCCAGTGGTCCTTTCTTCACTATCCTCTGAGCCATCCCGTTCCACTCAGCAGGGCTTGCAAGAGGGCCCTCCTATGGTGGCTCCAATCTCCGGACCTCCAGCAAGGACGCCCCTTTTCTATGACCCCTCCACTAGCCACAGTGGCCACGGATGCCTCCCGCCTCGGGTGGGGGGGGGCATTGTTCGGGCAGGAGAGTCCAAGGCATGTGGGACCTCACGGAAACCTCACTGCATATCAACGTCCTAGAGATGAGGGCAGTGCTGTTAGCGTTGCAAGCACTTCAGGACCTTCTTCTTGTAGGAACGATTGCGATTCAGATGGACAATATGTCGGTTGTCTGGTACATCAACAAACAGGGGGGAGCCAGGTCTTACCCACTCTGTCGATAGGCCATGAGGGTGTGGGAATGGACGATCTCCACCAACCGCTTTCTCATAGCAACGCACATTCCGAGACGGTCCAACATCCTAGCGGACAAACTAAGTCGCACCATCCTGTTACCATATGTGTGGTCTCTGAATCCCGAGATAGCGAATCGGATCTTCGCCAAATGGGGTCAACCCTGTTGCGATCTCTTTGCCTCTCCCTCGAACACAGAATGTTACGACTACTTCGCTCTCATTTCCCCCTCCGGGGAACTCCCGAGAGATGCTCTGGTGCATGCTTGGCCTCCCGGTCTTCTTTATGCTTACCCTCCTCTTCCTCTGATGCTGAAGTTTCTTCAAAAAGCCAGTCGGTTGGGGAGCAGAATTATCCTCATTGCCCCGTTTTGGCCTCGTCAAACCTGGTTCCCTTACCTTTGGTCTCATCTGGTGAATCCTCCTTGTTTTCTGGATCCCTGTCCGGATCTAATATCCCACCCCCTAGATCTCCCAGTCCCGAATCTGGACAACCTCAAGCTCATAGCTTGGCTGCTCCAGTTCCACTCGTATCTAGGACTCCCGGTATCTCTTCCCCAGTTAAAACCATTCTAGTAGCAGCGCACAAGCCTTCTACTAGAAAGAGTTATAGCAGCAAATGGAAATGTTTCTCCATTTGGGCGGAATGCAAAAATTTGGATCCTTTTACAGCTCCTTTGCCTGTTGTATTAGACTTTCTGTCAGGACTGTTTCATCAGGGGGCTAGCTCCTCCACAATCAAGGTTCAACTAGCAACTATCTCTCATTATCACGTGGGAAATGAATTGGGCCCTTTGATCACCACAAAATTGTGTAAGACCTTTTTGAAGGGCACCTTTCTGCTCAGACCTCCAGTGAAGGATGTAGTCCCTCCTTGGGATTTAATGCTGGTGCTTCAGGCCTTGACAGCTCCCCGTCTGAGCCTGCAGCTTCAGTAGATCTTAAATTCTTGTCATGGAAAACGGCTTTTCTTGTCGCTATCACCTCGGCTCGAAGGGTCTCTGAACTACAGGCCCTCTGTGTAAAACCCCCATACTTGACCTTTCACAAGGATAGAGTTTACCTCAGGACCAATCCCTCCTTTCTTCCCAAGGTTGCCTCTGAGTCAAATATTAACCAGTCCATCAACCTGCCAGTCTTTTTTCTTAATTACCATAACAAAGGGGAATACAAACTACACTCATTGGATGTGCATAGACAACTTCGCTTCTACATCCACAGGACATCTGGTCATAGGAAATCCGACCAGCTGTTCGTCTCCTTTGCCAAATTTAACTTGGGTAAATCTGTGTCTAAAGTCACACTGTCTAGATGGATTTCACAGTGTATCCTTTTAGCATATGAAAGTTCGGGCAGACCCGCACCTCAGGGAGTCCATGCCCACTCTACCCGATCTATGTCTGCCTCTGCAGCTTTTAGAGCTAGAGTCTGTTTGGATGATATTTGCTCGGCAGCCACTTGGGCTTCATACTTTTATCAATCACTATAAATTGGACATTATCTCCATAGGGAGAGCATCCTTTGGCTCTGCAGTGCTCCGGAACATCCTTCCATGAAGGACACCCAAGATTCAGGTAGCTGGGGACTCTGTCCCATAGGTTGCTGCACAAATGAAGTTAACTACTTCAGATTAAGAAGTTATGTACTCACCATAACGTTCCATCTGAGTAGGTAAACTTCATTTGTCAGCAACCGTCCGTCCCTCCTGCCCCCTTCACTTGCGAATGTCTTCATACTCAGGTCCATGAGTTTTACCCACTTTATCTTGAGATTAATAATTTTATAGCAGTTTCTGCTGTTGGGCAAACTTGATCTGAGGTCAGTCATAGGGTTGCCACCTTTTCAAATGCCCAAAGTGGGACATTGTAGAAACGTCAGATTTTGCAGGGCAAAACATATCCATGGCAAGTACAAATGAAAGAACTTCACTTTTTTTTTGCCAAAATAAAAACTTATTCTTGTAGCATTTGAGTTGCTTATTCTGTTTCTTATAACAATTAGGTGTTTCAGATACAAAATAACTGTTTTATGCAACAATTAAAGAAAATACAGGAAATGTTTTTGTCCTAAAATCTCAGGACATTTGCCATTTTTTCAATTTTTTTTGCAGGACACAACTGCCCAAAGAGGGACTGTCCCTCACAAAGTGGGACAGGTGGTAACCCTAGTCAGTCAGGGTTGGCAGGGGATTATGGGTAGGGGAGGAGCTTGGAGCTCGGATCTAAAGCTGTTGAAAACTGCCGGCTCGGATCCGAGGTCGGATCCGATTCCCATAGGTTGCTGACAAATGAAGTTTACCTACTCAGATGGAACGTTATGGTGAGTACATAACTTCATATTTTTAGAGTTTCAAGATAATGGATTCCAGAATGTACAGCCAAAAGGAAACTGTTTCTAACAACTAGCACTAGACGTGATGGGATAGGTTTAAGAACATCTGCATAAATTGCCATAGAACTATTGAACAAACTGTTTGTAGATACCATTTTGCAAGTTATAAATGCCAGCTTATGTTACTGCCATATCATACGGTCTGTGCTTTGCTTGACGACACCCTATCTGCTACTTTTATGCTGTTTTAATGCATTCAGTGTAGACATTGGATCAGGCCTGCTGCTCATCACTACTGCTGTTCATTGTTATTTCTTCCAGTACAGCATGGCCACTCTGAAAATAGAATAACCAGCCATGGTGCATTACAAAACTCTGTTCCCAGTATTTTGGTGGAAGTGCATTCTTGCTTCAGAACTTAGAAAACATTTGAAATCATGCAGTCTATAGCATTCATTCAATGACTAACATTTTATATTGTGAAACTGTGTTAAGTAGTAGAAAAATTGGATACAGTTTTAAGTATCAAATTATTATACACAATAAAACAGCTAGGCAATATGCTTAAACTAACAAATACAGTACTGATCAACAAACCAAGGCACATTTATTTTAAAAAATGTATGAATGTATTTATTTTGTTTGTTACATTTGAATCTTATCTGGGATTTTTTTTTCAGATTATACCTGTCCCATCACACAGGTGCACAGCAATACTAACAGTAGATATGAACACTGCCATAGCTGGTCAATTTCATCACAGTACAGATAATAGGTTCATATGTAGGTACTAGGCTATCGGCCCAAGGGTCTACGTAAGCCTAGCCAACAAGGTTCCTTGGCTTACGCCACCCAATAAAGTTATTTTCCTGTGCCACTGTCGAGCAGAGACAAAGAAATGATCCCCGGGGTGTATTTCCTATTTCCCATCCACTCATTAAGATTTTTCTTGAAGAGTGCTAATGAAGAACTGTGCTTGACATAGATGGGTGGAAGTCTCTGCGACAGGAATCTATCCCTCCAGCATGTCCTGTTTATTGTGGTGACAAGGTTTACGTCCCTAGAGCATGTAGCTTGGAGGGATTTCTTTAGGTGTAGCATGTCTAACAGCTCTGGGTTTGACATAGCTTTATATGTTAGGCAGAGATCACTTCGGAGTAGGCAATATGCTACGGAGTAAAGCTGGAGTTTTTTGAGGCGGTCAGTGTAGGGCATTTGTTTGAGGTCAGTAATCCTCTTTGTGAGGTACTTCTGTGGCTATTCCAGCTGCTGTAGATGTCTTGTGAGGTACATTCCAAAAGGGGCATTATACTCTATAATGGGTCTAATGATTGTCGAGTAGAGGGGAACAATGACCTCTTGTTTCCTGGATGAGAACCCTTTCATGATGAGGTGTGCCTGACTACTGTGGCAATGTGACTATCAAAGGAGAGACTACTGTCCATCTGGGTCCCAACGTATCTTATCACGCATTCGGTATTAAGTAGATTGCTGCCTATGTGGTAGTTCATGGGTACAGAGTTTTTACCAAAAGGGATGACACTGCACTTTTTGGCATTGAACTTGAGGCCATGGCTCTGACACCAGGCATCTGTCTCAGTGAGGCCCTTCTGTAGGATGTCCACATCATTTGGGGACTTGACTGTGGCTCCTAGTTTGCAGTCATCTGTGAACTTCATTAGCCAGAGGCCTTCTGTGTTGGCCTGTGCTACTCCACTTGTCACTGCTTTGAGATCAGATTTGGAGTCTGCAACTTTTACAGTGTGGGTTCTGTCAGTGAGCCAGTGGGCAACCCATCTTGTGACATTGCAATTTATACCTAGTTTAGTGAGTTTAGCTATAATTCCAGAATGGGGGATGGTGTTGAAAGCCTTGGCGAGGTCAAGATAGGCTGTGTGAACCACCTTACCCTTATCTACAGCTTTGGTGACTACCTCAAAGAGGTCAGTCAGGTTCAGGAGGCATGATCTGCCTGTCACAAACCCGAACTGGGTGGGATCCAGAGTTTGGAGGTTACCAATGTCTTTTTTATGAGTTCCATGATGATACGTTCCATGACCTTGCAGACCAGGCTCGTCAGGCTAATAGGTCGATAGTTCCCGGGATCAATGGTGGCTCCCCCATTGTGGAGTGGGACAACTGTTGCTGTGCGCCATTCATTGAGCACAAAGCCTGATGTAAGGCTATTATTAAACATGGTGCTTAAGTGGGGAGCCAGTTTGTTCTGAAGTTCGTGTAAAACGCAGCCTGCGATGTTGTCCAATCCCATGGATGCTGTGTTTTTGGCTTTAGAGAGTGCAGCTTTTACCTGCGTAATTGTGATTACAGGGACTCTGCATTCTCCCTGTATAGATATGGGCCCTTTAGGGGGTGAGAGGGGGTAAAGTTATCACTGAACCTATCTGCCAGGATGTTGGCAATATCAGTTGGTTGTGTAATTTTCATGCCTTTGTGCTGTAACTCAGAGCAGATCTGGGTGTTGCCATCGAGATTCTTGACATAGCTATAGAATGCTTTGTGGTTGTCCTTGCAATTAGTGGCGATTTTGTATTCATAGCTAGCTTTGGAGGATCTTATAAGGGATCTCAGCTTATTACTGAGGCCGACCAGGGAGCTCCTCCACTCATGGGATTTTACTCTCTTTTGCAACAGTTTCTTCCTTCTGTTGTACAGTTTGTTTATGGCAGGAGACCACAGATTGGCTTCCTTTTTTTGGAGGATAGCGTCTTGGTTCTGTTTAGGATTGCACGATCCATGCACTCATGTAAGTGCTTATAGAATGCATTTGTGTAGGATTCAGCAGTTATAACTGTATTGTCTATCTGCATGAGTGTCATGAAGTTCACCACTTCTGTCTTAAGAAGCATGAAGTTGGCTTTTGGAGAAATTTTTTACTGTGGTTTCCTTAATGGGGGGTGGGATGTGGATATCAAGGGTGATTAGCTTATGGTCAGATCGGACCAACGAGGAGATGACTTCAGGTGTGGAACACCGATCACTCATGTTGGTAATGACTAGGTCTACGATATTGTTGCCCCTGGTGGGGGTGTGGATAAGTTGATCCAGGGCATTAGAGTTTATGAATTCCAGAAAGCGTTGAGCTAAGGAGTTGGTACACAAGTAGTTTTCCCAGTTAATGTGGGGTAGTTGAAGTTGCCCATTATTAGGGTGTTTGGTTGAACCCTAATATTTTCCAGTACATCAAGAAAAGAGTGGGAATCCTTTGGCATGGTGGGGGATCTGTAGCAAGCTACAATTTGGGTTGCAGTTTTGCCCAGAGTTAGTTGCACTTGGATAACCTCGGATGCATTGTGCTGAGCAGCTAGCCTGGAGGTGTGGATATCCTTAATGAATATGGACACACCTCCGACTTTGGTGTTTCAGTCCAGGTTACATGACCGAAAAGTGTGGTATGAGTTATAGCCTGGTAGTGCAAGGGTGCTCTCTGGAGCCTTAAACTAGGTTTCAGTCACTTCACAGATATCGATGTTCTCCATTTTAAGGAGTGCCTCGAGTGAGTGCATTAGCATTGAGTAGCATTACCCTCAGTTTTTGCTTGCCTGTTCCTGTTATGGTGGTGAATTTGTCATTTGAACCTTGCCTAAAAAAAGCACTATAGGGGCAGCAAGAGCTTTAGCCAGTATCCAGAATCCCAGGGGTGACAGGTGCAGGCTATCTGTGGCAAAGCATCGTGGTCTGTAAACCATCTCATCCCAAGCAGACAGATACTGGATCCCCTTAGAATGACATCAGAAGCTTAGCCAATTGTTGAAGTCAATCATTTTGTCTTTGTACTGCGGTATCATTCTGGGCGAAGGCAGAATGCTACACAAGGCTAGGGTCATACCTGCCTGGGCTACAAGATCGGAGAGCTCTTCCATGTCTCTTTTCATGTAGTCCAGGGAGGTACGTCTCAGGTCATTCACACCAACATGGACAATGAGAGAATCATATTTGTACTTATGGAGTGACCTGAGTGCGTGGATTATGTGGCAGATCCTGTCACCCGACAGGCAGCTGACAGGTAACCGTCTTGTTTAGCCTGGTGAGTGGGACATCATTGTGCCTGACTATAGAGTCACCTATGACTAGTGTGTTGGGTACATTGTTTTGCCTTATTGGCTGTGATTGAGTGGGACACTGAGTCTGTGGGCTATGTGCCATTTGGGTTGTGTTGGGGGATGGCGGTTGCTTGCGTTTCTGCTTTGGAGGTCTCTGTTGCTTAGACAGATTATTATTGAGAGCCTCCACGAATGTTTTTGTGTTACTATGTGTGGATTTTGGTGGTGTAGATTTAGTGAGACTATGTGATGATTGTGGTGTGGTGCAAATGTTTACCTTCTCCTCATGACTGTCAAGTTCAGTCTTGGTTGGAGAGAGCTTTACCTCCAGTTTGGCTAGTTAAGTGCATCTCTCACAGGTTGTAGTATTGGGTGGTAGGAGGAGAGGGTTGTCTGTGTACATGAGGCCATTTCTACATTGCCCCAAGATGCCCAGATTCATCAGACAGACAGGAGACAACACTGGGAACTGACCTTTGGACATGCCTGAATAAAAAACTATTTTCCTCTAGATAAGTGAGGAAAGTGAGTACAAGAGCTGTTTTTCTCTAAGCAAGTGAGAAAAGTAAGTACAAAAACTGTTTTCTTCTAGGTAATGAGGAAGATTGAGTGCTATAGTAATTAGTAGCTTATTTAGTGCTTTCAAGTTCTGAACAAGTGCTGAGCATGAATAAGCAAATTTAAGTGCTAAAACTAACAATCTGTATCTGCACTAGATGAGTTACAGGACAGAAACAAGTACAAATGCAGGCTTTCAAATCAGAAAGTTGAGAGAGATGAAAGAGATTGTCCAAACGGCCAATAACTACAATTTCTGGTCCAGAACCACACCTTATGTGGTAGACAGGTTACCTAGTGCTTACCACTCCCACTGATAAGCTAGAAGGCTTCCCTCCATCACAGAAAGGCTTGGGGGGGGGGGGCTCAGAAGCTTACATACAGTCCTGGATACAGCAAATCTGTATCTGGAACACTAGTTACAGGAAAGGTAGGAAACATGCTTACAGTTTTTTTTACAGAAACGTAGCAAAAACAGTAGTAAAAACAATTCACATACAGTGCAAGCTAGCACACTTGAGTATGTAGCAATATTAGGCCAAAATCAGTTTAAAAAAATGCAATTAAGTTAAAAAGGACTAAAAGCAAGTGCAGAAAGAGTTTATTAGGTAGAATGTGGTAAAGAGATGGGACTGGGGGAGTGTCCCAGATCAAATCTACAGTGGGGGGGGGGGGGGGGGCAACTGCAAAAGTCACCAAATTTAAACTACAAACCAAAAATAGGAAGGATGGGTGGGACAAAACAGTTTCAACAGAGATCTAAGCAACAACTAACAGTACAAACTTTAAAACCAAAAAAATATACTCAGCTCTGTATATTTGCAGATTAGTCTCTCAGAACAGTGAGACAACAGTCTCAACAGAGATCTAAGCAACAATTAAACTCTATAACCAAAAAAAATACTCAGCTCTGTATATTTGCAGATAGTCTGGAAGGCAGTCTCTCAGAACACAGGTTCCAGCAATGCTGGCATTCCTTACAACAAGTTGTGTTTGAACAGAGGAACGAGGCTGGGGTATCCTCATTAACCCTATTATTTGCATTATATATAGAGCCATTATTAAAGAAAACAAGGGACTCTCAAATTCAAGGATATAACTAGTATGGTAATCAAGAAAAGTTAGCTTTATTCACAGATGATATTGTTTTCTACTTGATAAACTGAGAAAAGGGTATTTTGGAGTTGTCAAACATTTGAGATAATTTCAATTCTTTTCAGGATATACAATAAATGAAGATATAAGAAAGGATGCAGTAGTAACTATGTATCCACACATTAAGTGATTCAGCAGTACCTGTATTTATGAGGTATGATGTGTTAAAATGAAGTATTTAGGTGTATGGATTAAAAGTGATTCTATTATGGCAGCTAAGGATATGTGGATAGAGACTACAACAAAGATAATGGAAGATGTGTATGTATATATAATAAGATAAAAGCACTGAAATGTTCTAGTCCCTATAGTTTTATGCAATGGTCAGGCATATTTTTATCAACCAGAGACGTTGTGGACCATAATTAATAAAGTGACTAAGGAATTTATTTGGCACTGGATGAGGGCAAAAGTTAAGTGGGATAAGGTAATTCTCCCTATAGGGTAAGATGGATTTGGAATACCTAATTTTAATGGACATTTCAGAGCTGCCAAATTAAGGATGATATAAGTAACACAAACAGAAGGTTATAAGTCAAAATGGAAAGGGATGATTATGATGAAAGGGAGGGTAGAGAAATAAGGAAAGAGTAGGATTTTGGATACAGGTAATTAAGGAGAACAACAACAGCAGCCGTACAAAATGTTATATTTATAACCCAGCACAAAGTATTCTGTGAAATAAGCCAAAACAGGAAAAGAGAAATTAGATTTTTACTAATAGGGAAGACTGCATGTAGGGATATAGAAAGTGGGCAAGAAGGAGCTGGAATTTACTGGAGAAATTGTGGAAAAGGATCTAAGGTTTTGAGAGCAAATAACTAGAGAAAGAAAGATGAGTGGCATGAGGCCAGAAGTTTGGACTGCAGGTTAGTGACTGCCTTCCGTACCAGGGATTGATAACAGAGTACAGTCAAAGAGAAAGGAACAGTAGATTGCTAAGAGAAAGACGAGCTTTGGAAGAGTTTTTAGTAGAGGCTAGAAGTGAAGCTGCTGTTAAAAAAGGGTAATTAGTAGACTATATAAAATTTTTCATGATAACAACAAGAATTGATCAGATGAGGTTAGAAAAGATTGAGAAGAAACAAGGGGATGACATCTGTTCAGCTTGCAAGCAGGCAAAAAGTCCAGAAGGTTTAAGATTTTTGTTTGGAAGTATATGCTTAGTTATTTGCATAGCCCAAGCAGACATCAGAGCTTTTCTCATGTAGATAGCAATTACAGAACCACAAAGGAAAAGAAACTTCCAGGGTAAAGTGTCTCACAAAGACAAATATCAATCCAGTAGAAAAAAACAAAGTGAGACACACCACAACAATCGAAGCTGACCTTTTATTCCAAATAAAATCAGTAAGCGCTTTCACGTCACTGGAGACGCTTCTTCAGACTTTCAAACAACAGTAGTTAGAAGCCATTTAAATGCTAAGTCTAAAACAACAGACCAATTAAACTTCACTTCCAGTTAAAGCATTTATCACTTATTTAAAGCTATAATATAAAAAAGAACGGACTTTATTGAAGTCACATCAAAAGCACTATTAAAAATTTATTTATAAATAAAATGCACTTACATAAGATGTATAAAAAAAATATATATATATATATCAAAAAAATATTTATATATGTATATTAAAATGAGATAAACTCAGGTAGCTGTGTGTCTAAATTTTCAAACTTTTGAAGAGCCACGGTTTTTCAGAACATTTGTGAGAAGGAGTTTAGGGAAATCAAATGTCACAATGTAAAATACAATTTAACTAATGACGAATGGCTTGCATTAAAAAATCTTACTAGTAATTCCAACATTAGAACTATGAAAGCAGACAAAGGGGGAAAAGTAGTAATTATGAATACAAGTGATTATGAAAAATCGCTAAATTTACTACTGGAAGATGCCAACACATACAAGAAGGTCTCTCTAGATTTCATAAGTTGCAGTTTCAGGAGAGTGGACACTTTGCTTTTTGACATGCTTTGCCAAGGTGAGATAGACAATAGGGATTATGACTTTTTATTGGTGGAGTATCCCAAAATGGCTACTTTTTTGGTATTCCAAAAATTCAGAACAATGGAAGGAATCCACCTTTTAGACCTATTGTTTCTGCCAAACAATCTAAAACTGAAAACATTTCCATATGGTTAGACAGTGTACTAAATCCAATAGTACAGAGGTCTGAACATTACTTAAGGGACTCTTGGCACTTGCTGGAGATCCTGAGTAATTATAGAATATCAGACAAGAATATATTCATTGGCACACTTGATGTGAGGAGTTTATACACCTCTATTAGTCAAGATGAGGGATTAGACTTTATGAGAGAATATCTTACATCTAGCACTGATTTCCCTGCTGTGAAAGTAAACACTATTTGTACATTAATGGAATTGGTACTTGACAACAATTTTTTCAGTTTCAACAAATTATTGTATAAACAACTGTCAGGTGTGGCCATGGGGGCAAGAGTTGCGCCAGCCTTTGCTAATATAGTGATGGCAAATTGGGAACAGAAGTTCCTTAAGGTACACCCTAGCTACAGTAAAGTGGAACTTTACACCAGATACATAGATGATTTGTTTTTTATGTGGTGGTCTGGGGAATATTTAAAATTTGTAGACTTTGTCAATGACCTCAACGATACAACAGATTTTCTGTTTTTCAAAATAAGTGGATTTGGCAAGCAAATTATTTTTTTGGATTTGGCGTTAAACATAGATCAAACTACTGGACAATTTATTTGTAACATATATAGAAAGTCTTGTTTTGCAAATCAATACCTACACAAGGACAGTTTGCACCCAGCACATATGAAAAAAGGTGTAATTAAGGGGCAAATGATTAGATTGAGTAGGTTAACATCTAAGGACAGTACTTTTTTGAATGAGTTGATGGTTGTTAGACAGCTGTTTATGCACAGAGGCTACTACGAAAAATGGTTAGTGACAATAGAAAAAGAGGTTTCCACGCTGAGAAATGGTGTAGCAAAACCTATTCTCACTTCTAGACATACACTGGTTGTCCCTCCAGTTTGTGTTTCAATCAGTAGCAATCAAAACACACAGGAATTCTACACTTCTTTTCCTTTACCAATAGTTAATGAAATCTGGTGTATCAAGGAGGTGATAGAAAGAAATTGGAGAATTATTCTTGGCAATAAAGATTTAACTACACTGTTAGGCTTAAAACCAAGGGTACATATAAGAAGGTCACTAACAGCAAACAGATGTTGGAGTCATCTAAAACAACACATAAGGACAACATGAGGAAGGTTTGTACTAAAAAAGGGACATTTGCATGTAAGAACTGCAAACAATGCAGATTCATTAGTAATTCATCATTTATCACAATGGAACATTTGGGTCAGACTTTCTGGGCTAACAAATATTTCAATTGTCATAGTGAGAATGGTGTATATTGCTACTTGTTGTACATGCAAAAATTATTACACTGGTAAAACTAAAAGAATCTTAAAACGTAGAATATATGAACATGTGTTGGCTATAAAGAAAAAAGATAGAAACAATTCATTAGCTAGACACGCACTTTCTTGTATAGATTTCAAGAAGTTTGAATTTTTTGTTTTGGCTTATATAGACAAGGGAACATTTATAGGGGATACAAACAACAAATTAGAGCAGAAGGAAGCTTTATGGCAGCTTCTGTTTGGAGCTGACACTTTCCCTGGTCTAAATGAAGTGATTAATATGAAGTGTTTTTTAGTCTATAGATAATCATTCATAGTTATTATGCATGCTTTAATATTTAATTCATTATACAATATATTATGTATTTTTATACATACATGAATTTTTTGATATATATTTTATTAGAATTGATTAATTGTTTTGAATTTATAAAAGTATTATATAACTTGATGTTTTTACTAAAAAGACCAAGAATATGACGATTGATTCATTATATAATTTTTACCAAATCATGAAAGTTACATCACTTCCTGTTACTAAGTATTTAAATGAGGGATAGGAAACTATTTTTTCTGATGAAGTTCACGTCATTAAAGTGGATGAAAGCGCTAAAGTTCATTTGCCTTGGAGTGGTTTTTCGGACTGGTTTCTGTGATTTTTTGCTCCGCCTCATCTTGTGACATCACACGCTGAAAAAGAAAACGGACCTTCACGAGCAGAGAAAGTATCGAATCCAAAGGGGAAACCCAATACCCACATTAATACCACAGTATCACCTTCTTCTAATATTGAACATGTGGTCAGGAGTAAACTTCCATCTTCCAATACAGCAGCGTCAACCTCCTTGGGGGATTTTTCCTTTTCCTTTCCCACTACCGTACAAACCAGCAACAAAGCAACCATGGAGTCCTGCTTATTCAGGGAGGAAATGCAAATCCTCGGGGGAGAGGCACGAATCTCAAAAGAAGGTATTGAGACCAATACCCAAAGTTTGACTTTAAATTTATCCGAGTATGTATTGACAGAATTAGAAATGAAAGTGTTGGATAGAGGGTTGTCATTTATCCCCTCACAGAATACGAATGTGACAGATGTAATAGTTGATTTGAAATGTTTTCAACGTAATGTTAGCTTGAGACTGTTTGCTGAGACTCATGCTAATAGCGACAAGGATAATACATCAGCAACCACATATATGTTTAGGAAACCTTTGATTTTTTCACCACAGTTACATCCATTATTAGAAACTTTTGAAAAAGCTGTAGAGAGAGATTTAGTGAATGTTTTTGAAACTTGTAACAATAAGTCTAAACCGGATTTTTATAATCTAAGTGTATTAGAGAGGCAAGCCCTACAATCACTACGTAATAATGAACAGATAGTTATACGCCTAGCAGATAAGGGTGGGGTGGTGGTCGTGCTAGATAGAACTTATTATGAAAGAACTATGGACACTATGCTGTCAGATCAAGACACTTACCATAGGATAACAGGCTCACGACTAGATAAAATCATTAAGAATGTTCATAGTGACCTCTATGACATGTTGATGTGTAATATGTTTGATATGAATATGTGCAAGTATTTTTTAATTGAGAATCTCCTAGTACCTATGTTTAGATTACCGAAAGTACACAAGACATTGGTTAATCCTTCATGAAGACCTATTGTGTCTAGTCAAGGCTGGTTAACAGAGTCCATCTCCATTTATATGGAAAAACAGTTAAGACCCATAGTCGATTCTACTTGTTCAGTTTTAAGAGATACTCAACACTTTTTGGAGACTCTATCTGAATATGAAGTAACAGTACAAGATTACATGGTTACACTTGATGTTATGTCACTATTTACAAGTATCCCAAACAATGTAGGGATAGAATACATGAGGTTATTTCTAATTGATAAGGGTATATCTAGTGACCAGATAATTAAATACACTTTGTTGATGGATCTGATCCTAAATAATAATGTGTTTGTGTATAATGGTGTAAATTTTCTACAAACAAAAGGAGTAGCGATGGGAACCCCTTGTACGAACTCATACGCCAATGTTATGGCATATTGGGAAAGCACTTATGTACTAGATCGGTTAGATTATGTAGACAACATAGTTTACTATAAACATTTTGTAGATGATGTTTTTATAGTTTGGAGGGGCACCATTGAAGCATTGGAAGATTTTATCTCCTGTATTAATGCTACCACAATTTTTCTATGCTTTACAGCTAAATGGTCCATGGATAAGATGGAGTTTTTAGATGTTCTGTTGATAAAAGATGGGAACGACATACACACTGAGATCTTTAGGAAGGAGTGTAGGAGGAATGCCTTGCTAAACCGCACGAGCATGCACCCTGCTCATGTTTACAAGAATATAGTTAAAGGTCAAACACTAAGAATTTCAAGGCTTACTAGATGAAACGCTAAAAGATAAACTAGAAACCCTGAGAAATGATTTCCAATATCGAGGTTATCATACAAGGGAACTAGAGGCCATGAATGGATTAGATAGATGTCAGGCAGGAAAACCTTATATTATGAAGAACAACGGAAATGCAGCAAAATTTAAAAGCGTAAGGCATCAGCAAACACTTAGAGTAACTATCCCATACACGAACAATAATAACAAGATTATGGAGATCATCAATAAGAACTGGACCATGCTTGGTTTAAATAATAAGATCAGGGGCATAGTAGGAGATACACCCAGGATGAGTTATAGAAATACCAAGTCCCTGAAGAGAATACTCTGCTATGAGGGAAACAGAAAGCACAGGGTGCTAATTCAGTTAGGAAAGGGACTTTTTCATGTCGTAGCTGCAATCAGTGCTTGTATATGGCTAACAGTAATATGTTTATTCACCCAGATACTCTTCAACAGTATACTGTTAATCATTATACTGATTCACCCAGATACTCTTCAACAGTATACTGTTAATCATTATACTGACTGTAAATCTAGGAATCTTATCTATTTGGCAGTATGTCAAAAATGTAAATGTTTTTATGTTGGAAAAACAAATAGGACACTTAGAGAACGAGTCAGAGAGCACGTATATGCCATTAATAGAATGGATGAGACAAATGCACTAGCTAAGCACGTCAGCTCCAATGACTGACTCATAGATTTACATTTATGGTGCTAGAAACTGTTTATAAGACAGAGCAGCTAGGTAACATTAAGAGTTACACAGAAAGACAAGAGGGTAGATGGATTATCAGACTGCAAGCCAATCAAGGTCACGGATTGAATGAGAGGGTTTCACTGAAACCCTTTCTGGCTGATCGTGCCTTGGTACATTAGAGTATTATTAACACCACATAAGATCAGTCTTTGATATATTTCATCTAGGATGTCTATAATGATTATTATAAGTCTGCATATATGTTTTTTGTATTGTTGAGATGAGTGTTTTAGACACACAGCTACCTGAGTTTATCTCATTATTTTAATATACATGTATATACATTTTTTGATATATATATATATATATATATATATATATATATATATATATATATATATATATATATATATTTATGCATCTTATGTAAGTGCATTTTATTTATAAATAACTTTTTAATAGTGCTTTTGTTCTGACTTCAATAAAGTCCATTATTTTTGATGTTATAGCTTTAAATAAGTGATAAATTCTTTAACTGGAAGTGAAGTTTAATTGGGCTGTTGTTTTAGACTTAGCATTTAAATGGCTTCTAATTACTGTTGTTTGAAAGTCTGAAGAAGTGTCTCCAGTGACGTGAAAGCGCTTACTGATTTTATTTGGAATAAAAGGTCAGCTTCGATTGTCGTTGTGTGTCTCACTTTGTTTTTTCTACTATAGCAAATACAGAGGTTATGATAGGAAAGAGAGAGGCACCTGGGGTATGATTTTGTGGAATATAATGAGTTGGCAGATATTAAAATCTCCCTGCAGGGTACTTTATCAACTATGTTGGGAGAACAAATGGTTATAACCAAGGAAATAATTATTTTGAATTATGATATAGGATCTGAATTGCCTAGGCATAGTAAAGCCTTGCTAAGTTTAATGCTACTGGCTGACAAAAAGAGCAATTACTAGAAAGTAGAAATCAAAATCTAAACAACTGTAACAGTAATTAAAGTGCAGAATATTATAAAGGAGATAATAGAACTGGACTAGCAATATTTAGAAAATGAAAGAAGCAAAATGTATATAAATAAATAGAATTTGTGAGAACAATGCATGTAGAATAATGTTCAGGAAGATGTGAGTTTTAAGGGAAGGCGGGAACTGGCAATGTATGTAATGCCAAAGTGAATGATAATTGTTAAAAAGATGGCTGTACATACAATGCATGAAAATAATGATAACAGCGGTAACACGGTTTGTTTTCTTTAATCTATGTGTTCCTATGTCATTGTTTAAAATATGAGAATTCAAAAAAAGGTGTTTAAAAAACATTCAGTGATGGGTGGGTGCCTTTTACATACCATAGCAATGCAGAGTTCAGTTTAACTATCCACATGATGAGAAGGTAGCTACTAGAAGTGTAAAAGTTGCAGTTACCTACTGCTTGTCTATAAAACAGGTTGAATTATAAAGAAGGAAATGTATGCTACAGTATACTGTAGGCTGCTCTTAATGAGACAATTTACTAAGCTAGTTATACTAAATAGTATCTGAAAGTATGTAGAATACTGAGATGAATAAATATCCTTTCAAGCTGCATAATTTGCAGTTTCAGTTATTTTTTTCATAATTACAAGGAATAAATGCACAATCAACATGTTGCTTATTATTGCAATGAGTCCACTTTATAGTACCACAGGGATATATAAAACAGAAACAGAATGTGATTTTTTTTATTTTCTTTTTAAAGGACTTGATCACTTTTGAAAAAAAAAAAATACATTTCAGGGTGAAAGTTAATAAAGCTTCAAAATTAACCAAAATCACATCTGGTACATTCTGCTTTTCTTTGCCATGTTTCTGTCATTATTCCTGCACATCACTTACAAAGGCAGATTTTATTCTAAATTTGAATACAAACCTGACACAACAGTATGAAAGTTCGGTATTACTTTATTAACTTTTAGTACATTATAATAAATACACCAGTACTAGTCAGTGTGGCACAGCTGGAAGAGATGAAACATGATTAAACAACTGCACAGCTTTTTCAAATGATCTGGACTTGGACTGAAGTAGCAAAACATTTTATTAAATCTGGGCAAACCTGTTGAAATTTCAAGCTACCCAACTCTGCTTTCATCTGCTGCATTAAAGGTTTCCATTTATACAGACAAGGCCCTACAGTGCAGTATAACTGTCATTTAAATAATGTGTTTAATGCCTCCTTGAGCAGTCATTCCCAGATGACATCAAACACAACTGATGCAAGTCCATACAATATGCTAGCATGAAATGACGTATAATCATGGCTTAATGATCAACAACAAAAGCATCATTTATACACAATACAACTTATACCGTGGGGAGAGACTAGCTTTTAAAGATGCATCTAGTTTTGAGATTCAGCAGCAGAAGAAATGTTAAATCAGTTCTTTAAGGATACTTTTTTTTAATTATGCTGCCCCTGTCTACAAAGATGAACTGGACTGTTTTTTTTTTTTTACTGTTATAGTATATTCTATTAATAACCAGTTTCCTGATGACAACCCATATGAAATAATACTGTTGCATTTACTTGCAAAACATATTTCAAATAAGTATCAGATCTTCCTTTTCTGTGGTGGGATTTGTCCAGTGAATCCCCAGAGAGTATCTTAATTAAATCAATTAAAGGCTGTCATAGGGGATGGCCACAGTGGTGCAGTGGTTAGCACTGTTACCTCACAGCAAGATGTTCTCCAGTTTGTTTCTCAGCTGGGGTACCTTCTGCCATAAGTCTGCATGTCCTCCCAGTGGTCACTTGGGTTTCCTGTGGAGGTTCTGGTTTCCTCCCACATTCCAAAGACATGCAATAGATGGACTGGACACTCTAAATTGGCCGTAGGTGAGAGTATGTGTGTGAGTGAGTGTACAAATGAACTCCCGTGGCAGGGCTAGCCACCTGGTAGTGTAAAACCTTGGCTCAAGATGATTGTCACTGCTGAAGTGACACCCTGACCCCATGTGCAAAATAAGAAAAGGGGTTTATCATGGATGGCAAATGCAAATCCAGACACGTGGTCTTCATTTATATCACATTTGACTGAAAAATAGATCTTTTCAGGCAAATTATCTTTTACAGATTTATATTGGGTATTTCAGCCTCAGCACACCATTCCTTTATCTAGAAAACACAATCAAGACCAGCGTCAATGTACTCCCAGATTTTTAATTGACTATGGAGATGATTGTATCATGGTTGGTGATGCTTGTATGTCGAGATAGTAAATGATAAACTGGAGTGCTTGAACACAATTAAAGGGTTGACAAAATGATTTTGTTTCTAAAGGATGAGACTGAGAAGAAACTAATCAAATTCAGGCTTGTAGCTAAATCACAAAAAGGTAGACTGTGAGTTTGGAAACCAGTCTGACTATTAAATAACTGTAGAATCAGAAATGATCAGTCAGAAACAGGTTAAGGGAAGCAGATCTGTTAATGGAAAAAAAAAAACCTTATGTGTGTACAGCAAACAGACTTTCAAATATTTATCTTAGACATAGGTAAAGGCAGTGAGTAGGAAATAGCAAAATAAGGCCTAGACCTGTTAAAAATATATAAAAAATAAAATTGTTTATGCTGATGGCCACATAAGATTGAATTGTAATAAATAAGCAGGCATAAACAATATTTAGTGCAAGAAGTGTGGCTACAAGCATGAGAAATCATGTTGCAAAGCACTCAGTGAAGTCTGTAGGCTTTACGTGGGTTGTAAACATTTCACAAACATCTCTAAATATGAATATAGATTGCGGCATGCAATAGAGGCAAATGAGTAAAACAGAACTGATGAACTGAATACACTGAAGACAATGCATGCTTTAGACAGTTATAAAAAAGCTACCAATAACTGCAGTAATGATGATGTGAACACATTTCATGTTGCTAACAGTGCAAAAATAAATGCTGGTCAGGAAAGCCAATGATGTATGTGTATAAACTAGATAAAGGGGCAGAATGTAATATGCTGTCTTAATCTACATTTAAAGCACTGAATTTAAATAATAAAGTATTCAAGTAAACGTGTGCTTTTTACATATTCACTACATAAACTACAGCCTTTGGTCACATTTGACTGTATTGTAAATACAGATGTAAATGTTCAGATTAATGTTTTAAATAGTGTCCATGCAACAACCATTCTGGTCACAATACTCATGAAACCTTTAGTATGATTAAAATAATTGATTCTGTATATTTGCAGAGAGAGACCTTAACTATAGTGGCTACAGCAGAAGTATTTTAAAAACTCAGGACAGCAAATCTTATATTTGTTCGTTTATTTATTGCTCATTTTATCCCCACTGCCGGTCTATTATAACCCCCTCCTGACCAAACAGCGCACTCTTTCCCCATTACCATGGAGAGAGACATTGGATGGTTTGTGATTATTTGGCTCTGTCCACCCTCTGCATAACTGAGGAGTAGGGATCTGCAATGGGACAAATGCAAATGTTGCCCCCATCATTTTTGTAAGGGTCATTTCCCTTCATACAGCCCTTCTCCACACCAAAGCATTGAAGGTATTTTTCCTTGTCTACATTAGGGTAATCATACCTCCTTGTTGTGCCCTATGTTCATACATCTTCAGACAGGTCTATATGGAGATGAGAGGAGGCAACTACAGAAGAGCTAGATCTACAGAGAAAAACTTGGAGGGCAGCTAGGGATATATAGCAATAGAAATGATCAGGATTGTCACTAAATGTTTCATCAGGAAGTTGGTAAAGTCAATAGGAAGGATAATAGTACATTATTCAGGCATCATTGTGAAAAGATGAACTGTACACACAGGATAGGGATTAGCTATCAGAGAAAGGCATACCAGTATTGTCAGGCATTATGGAGGGTTTTATTTATTTATTTTATTATTATTTTTTTTAAGAAATTCTACCAGATGTACTTGGAATGGTGACAAATTGCTCTACTGTGGTGGAAGAGCAGTTTGGAAGTCCAAATTTGTAGTGGAGCCTAGGGTAAGAGGAGACACATGCATTTTGGTACCCTTCTTTCAGGTAGGCTGCATCCACCCCTGGAAACTTAGGGCCTCACTCGGAGGAGTGGACCTTTACATGTTTTGTGATTTATCGGGCAGGCTGAGAGGCAAGGTCTGGGACCTGCTGATTATGATTTCACAGACTCCCTCAGTGATTTGTGTTGTGATTTCTGCCAGATGAGTTGAGTTTTTTTATTTTAGTAAATAGTATCTTATACTCCGTCAGCCTTGTTTGCTACCTGTTTTTTGTTTTTTGATTTACTTGAGTTGCTGAAGTGCATGGATTTTTGGTGCTGTTGCTTTATTTTATGACAGAAGATGGTTATTGCATTGGGTTGACTGGTTCCCTTCCAAGACTGGCCCTTTATGCACTTCTGGAGATTCATTATTTGCATGACTAACTTTCCTTAATACTAAGTTGCACTGATTTGGCAGTCTAGTGTGACTGGCATAATGCTTAATAAATTTGTGGATATGGCCATTGTGCTCCAACTCAAATGTACATATGTGGTTTGTGGATAAGTATGAGTATTTTTAATTTCCACCACCCGACAAAAAAAATGCAGTTAAAGCAGTTCATTTTTGTTCCAAGCACTGTTGCCAGGTGCTGTGAAAGCCTTAGATGATCACTTTCATCAGCTGTTGTCAGACTTGCATGAATGGGATTGATATTCTTTGGTTTTGGATGATGTCTACAGATACAGCTGATATTTCTCAGATGGTCATGTTTGCACATTTCAGAAAAATGTGCAAAATGTTTGCCATAAGAGACCCTGGCACTGCTTCACTTGCTAAATACATTTAGGGATATAGACTGCTTCACTCTACAGAAAAAAAAGTGTATTGATAGAAAACAAATTGTTACACAACTTAATTCTGTAAGATCAATGAATGCGCTCTGACTGATAAAAAAGATCCGGACAATGGAAAATTTATATCATTTTAATGTATAATTCACTGGGAAGATTTGTGTGCTGAGAACACATACTTGATTCAGTAAGAACTTCTGTCATCAAAACTGTTACATTATCAGCAGCTTTGTGCTTTCTTTGAGGATCGAGATATAGCCTATGTTTATGTTATTCTTCACAGGTTAGCAGTTGGCATAGAGGATTAAGGATTTGTTAACAAGCTATTTCCTGTGCTCCAGTGGTTTATGGTTTGATTCCTTCACCCTCCATTACCTAACTGACATTTAACTAAGCAGTGTGCTCCTGAGCTGAGTCTGAAAAAGGCCCATGGAGATCAGTGCTTTACCCTGATCAACAAATACAGATAGTGAGGTAAAATGGTTCATCAGTGGAAACATCCTGGATCTTTTTTTTTCCTTTCTCCTTTCATGTGTGTGTGAATTAGTGGCACAAACAAAAGAATTTCTGATTGAGAAATAACACTGTGAAGAGTTATCAAATCCTGCATTGGTGTTGGACATCGCTTTTCTAACTGACCATTATTGAGTATTTAACGAGCTAAGCTTAAATCTATAGGATTCTTGTTTAATAATAGAACTATACAGCTTTATGCAGGCATCTATTAAGAAACTAAAGTTGTTTTCAGTCAGTGTTAGCCCAAGGTAATATGAAATACACTGCAATAAATGGCATTGGATCTGTGTTTGCTCATGAATACAGCTGCAGCAAAAGAGTATATAGTCAAGGCAGGAGTTTAGGTTTCTGCTTTGCTCTGTAGATTACAGAACAAATTTGATGACTTATTACTTGTATCACTTTTACTTTAGTCTGTTGTGAGTCTGTTCAATAAAAGTCATTAGACATTTCAAAATCAGTTGTTAGAAGTACTTTGGGTCTTTGACTAGACCCGTCTCTCAACTTCAATTTCTGTCTTAAGAATACAATAAAAAAAAAGATTAATCCAGTCCTGTTTGACCAAGAATAATTCTCCCTTCCTCTCCAAGGCCTCTAGAACACTAACAGGCAATGGCATTGTACTGTCTTCAACTGGAATATGGTCTGCTCTTAACAGCATCTGGTTCAAAAAGAAACTCTACACATATTCAATCAGTCACCAATAAAATCTGCAGATTCATCACATTCTCCTCAAAGCATGAGGGGTCTGAATGGAGAGATGATAAATCAGCAAATAAAGGAGAGCATTATTACTGAATTTGAATTTATCCTCTAGTCTTGGCAAGTACCTTCGTGAGGTGGACCCTGTTTTTCACAAAATCTCACCAAGATGACACTGATATGTAGACTGTATTTATATAGCATATATCATGGACAGAAGTAGGTTAAAAATTAAAAAAATATAGCTGGGTGCACAAGACCCAGGATAAAAAAAAGTACCCAATCCTGGTGGTAACACTGGTGCCAGGACTGGAAAAGATGACAGTGTAGAATTCTCAAAATACAGAAACATTCCTACAATGGGGCCAGGCCAGGCCCAGGGGGAGGATGCCCTCCCTGTAGTAGAATGAAGTAGTAGTCCACAAAAATTACAAAAACTGATAGGCCAAAGAAGAGACATAAAGTTGATAAAGCAGACTACTGAGGATAAGAAAGAAATTATGTATTGTTACTATTATGCAAAAAGCCGAGAATTTCCAGACACAAGATATACAAAATGGTTGAGAGAGAAATTACAGGAAAGGAGAATACTTCCACAAGAAAAACTGTCAGAAGTTTCAGATAAACATTTATATTCATTAATTCAACAGATTTGTGAAAAACAGTATATAGATCAAGAAACTTTGAACTGTTCGGAAAAAGAAGCATCTGAAGAAGTGTGAAAATATAAACAACAAACCTAGAGATTATTGAAAAGTATAAAAAAGAAATGTGGACATGGGAAAGAAAGAGAGATTTGATATGGTGAAATATTTATGCAAAGGAGAAAGACAAATTAATCAATGTAAAGAAGGCAAGCCCCGAAGGTATTTGAAGAGAAATACAGGCAAAGGCATCCAGATATGGAAAATTTCACAATAAAAAAATATCATCACAAAGAGGAAATGTATAAACGAAAATTAGTATAAAGTAGAATTTAAAAAACTAGAAGTTGAAATTATGGAGTGCCTGCCAAGTGAAGGATTTGGTGTAGAAGGTCTTACATTAGTTACATCACAGCATGATGGAGTGAGTCCCCAAAGTAAGGAGAAGCAGGAAGATCAGGAGACATATGAAGAAGAAATATGGACATGGGAAAGAAAAAGAGATTTAATATGGTGCAATATTTATGCAAAGGAGAAAGCAAAACTAACCAATACAAAAAGAGCAGCACCAAAGATATTTGAAGAGAAATACAGGCAAAGGAATGCAGACATGAAAAACAAAAAAATAAGAAGACAAAGAGGAAAAGTAGAAAAGGAGATTAGTAATGGAGAATTTAAAGAAATAGAAATGGAGGTTATGGAGTACCTGCAAAGTGAAAGATTCAGTGTAGAAAATCTAATACAGAAAGCACCACAACAGGATAGAGCAGTGGATATCCAAATTAAGGGGAAATCAGTGGAATGGGAAGCAATTGGTCAGGTGCCATATGAAGATATTTTGGAGCATTCCACAGGAAACCAGTATAAATGTTCACTTGAAGCTGGACAGCAAAGGAAGGAACAGGAAACTGTTGAAACTGATGCACTCAATACTGAGGAGTGATAGGCCAGTGAGTTCGCATATGACAGAGCAATGGATGGCACAGGATGAAATTGAAGAAAATGTGCCATAGAAAGATGCTATAGAACTTTCTATAGAATGCCCACAGGAAATGGAAAACAAAAAAAAGTGCCCTCAGTTTAGAAGAAAATGAGCTAAGAGAAGAGTTACTTGACTTAATAGGCATAGATAGACATATTAAGATCAATGAAAAAATAGGATGCAGAAGGTCAATAAAATCCAAAAAAGTCAGAAGTTTGATAAAACAAATGAACACAGTAATTAGGACTGTCCATAGAGATCCCTGCGATATAACAAAAGTAAACAAGATACATTACTGTGCAGCTAAATTAGTAACTGATAATGTTCTACTGCAAGAACACATGGTAGTGAGGGAAAGGAAGGGAGGAAATCGAATACCATCATGGAAGTATCAAATAGAGAAACTATACCAGGCTGAACAAGAAGAAAATTACTGTCAGCTGCCCGCCACATAACGCATGCACTCAAGTCACTCCACAACAAGTACAAATACGACTCTGTCATCGTCCATGTTGGAGTGAATGACTTGTGACATACCTCCCTGGACTACATGAAAAGAGACATGGAAGAGCTCTCAGATCATGTGGCCCAGGCAGGTATGACCCTAGCCCTGAGCAGCATCCTGCCTTCGCCCAGAATTATACCACAGTATAAGGACAAAATGATCCTTTCTGTGTTGGAGGGAAGCCACCTAGCTTAATTTTGTTTCAGAGAACTAGCCAGTATTCTAGTTTCAGTACTCAAATCTGTTTCTTTGAGCTCAGCACTTGTTCAGAACTCATTTTAAGCACTAAATAAGCTACAAATTACTACAGCACTCAACTTTCCTCATTTGTCTAGAGGAAAACAGTTTTACTACTTAATAAATAAGCACCTATCCAGGCATGTCTAAGGGTCAGCTCCTGGTGTTTTCTCCTACCTGATGAATCTGGGCATCTTGTGGCAATGCAGCAATTGCCTCATGTACACAGACAACCCTCTCCTCCTACCACCCTACACTGCAACCTGTGAGAGATGCACTTATATAACCAAACTGGAAGCAAAGCTCTCTTCACCCAAGACTGGACTAGACAGTCAAGAGGAGAAGGTAAACACTTGCACCACACCACACTCATCACATTGTCCCTCAAAACCTACACCACCAAAACACACACATAGAAACACAAAACACAAACCTACATTCACAGAGGCTCTAAAAAAAAAAATCGACCAAAGCAACAGGGATCTCCAAAGCAGAAACGCAAGCAACCTCCACCCCCCAACACAACCCAAATGATACATAGCCCACAAACTCAGTGTGCCACTCAACCACAGCCCATAAGGCATAACAATGTACCCACCACTCTAGTCATAAGTGACTCTATAGTCAGGCACACTGATGTTCCACTCACCAGGCTAAACAAGGAGAAAGTTACTGTCAGCTGCCTGGATCCGCCACATAACACATGCACTCAGGTCCCTCCACAGCAAGTACAAATATGACTCTGTCATTGTCCATCTTGGTGTGAATGACCTGAGACGTACCTCCCTGGACTACATGAAAAGGGACATGGAGGAGCTTTCTGATCTTGTAGCCCAGGCAGGTATGACCCTAGCCCTGAGTAGCATCCTGCCATCACCCAGAATGATACCACAATACAAGGACAAAATGATTGACTTCAACAATTGGCTAAGGTTCTGCTGTCATTCTAAGGGGATCCAGTATCTGTCTGCCTGGGGTGACATGATCGACAAACCATGATGCTTTGCCAGAGATGGCCTGCACCTGTCGCCCTTGGGATTCTGGATACTGGCTAAGGCTCTTGCCACCCCTATAATGCCTTTTTTGGCAAGATTCACATGACAAATTCACCACTGTAACAGGTAATCTGAGGGTAATGCTACTTAAAGCTAGAAGTCTAAACCTCAAAATGCACTCACTCGAGGCACTCCTTAAAATGGAGAACATCGACATCTGTGCAGTGACAGAGACCTGGTTCAAGGCTCCAGAGAGCACCCCTGCATTACCAGACTATAATTCATTCCACACCTTTCGGCCACCTAAACTGGACCGAAGCACTAAAGGCGGAGGCATGTCCATCTTCATTAAGGATATCCACACCCCAGGCTAGTTGCTCAGCATAATGCATTTGAGATTATCCAAGTGCAACTAACTCTGGGCAAGACCACAATGCAAATTGTAGCTTGCTATAGATCCCCCACCATGCCCCAGGATACCCACTCCTCATTTCTTGATACACTGGAAAATATTAGGGTACAACCTAACACCCTAATAACGGGTGATTTCAACTACCCCACCATTAACTGGGAAAACTCCTGTACCAACTCTTGTGCTCAGAGATTTCTGGAATTCATAAATTCCAATGCCTTGGATCAACTTCTCCACACCCCCACCAGGGGCAGCAATATCCTAGACCTGGTCATTACCAACATTGGCAACCAGTGTTCCACACCAGAGGTCATTTCATCGTTGGTCAGATCTAACCACAAGCAAATCACCCTAGACATCCACATCCCACCCCCACCCCCCATTAGGGAAACCACCGTAAAAAATTTCTCCAAAGCCAACTTCACACTTCTTAAGACAGAAGTGGCAAACTTCACGACACCCATGCTGATGGATAATAGAGATATAACTGCTGAATCCTATACAGTTGCACTTTATAAGCACTTACACGAGTGCATGGATCGTGCAATCCCTAACAGAACCAAGATGCTATCCTCCAAAAAAAGGAAGCCAATCAGGTGGTCCCCTGCTATAAACAAACTCTACAACAAAAGAAATAAACTGTTGCAAAAAAGAGTAAAATTCCATGATTGGAGGGAACTCCGTGGTCAGCCTCAGTAAGAAGCTGAGATCCCTCATAAAATCCTCCAAAGCTAGTTACGAAAACAAAATCGCCACTGATTCTAAAGACAACCACAAAGCATTCTATAGCTATGTCAAGAATCTCAATGTCAACACTCAGATCTGCTCTGAGTTACAGCACAATGGCACTAAATATACAGAACCAACTGATATTGCTAACATCCTGGCAGATAGATTCAGTGCTAACTTTACCCCCTCTCATCCCCTAAAGGGCCCATCTCTATACCGGAAGAATGCAAAGTACCTGTAATCACGGCTGCACAGGTAAAAAACACACTCTCCAAAGCCAAGAACACAGCATCCATGGAACCTGACAACATCCCAGGCTGCATTCTACATGAACTACAGAACAAACTGGCACCCCACCTAAGTACCATGTTCAGTCATAGCCTCACCTCAGGCTTTGTGCCCACTGAATGGTGCACAGCAACGGTTATCCCACTCCACAAAGTGGGAGCCACCACTGACCCCGGGAACTACCACCCCATTAGCCTGACGAGACTGGTCTGCAAGGCTATGGAGCGTATCATCATGGAACTTATAAACAATGACATTGGTAATCTCCAGCAGACTCTGGACCCTACCCAGTTTGGTTTGTAAAAGGCAGATCATTTCTCCTAAATCTGATAGACTTCTTTGAAGCGATCACCAAAGCCTTAGATGAGGGTAAGGTGGTTCACACAGCCTATCAAGATCTCGCCAAGGCTTTCAACACCATCCCCCACTCTGGAATTATAGACAAACTCCCTAAACTAGGTATAAATCCCTATGTCACAAGATGGGTTGCCAACTGGCTCACTGACAGAACCCACACTGTGAAAGTAGCAGACTCTAAATCCAACTTCAGACCAGTGACAAGTGGAGTTCCACAGGGCTCAGTCCTAGGTCCTCTCCTGTTTGGTATCTACTTCTCTGAAGAACAGGCTAACACAGAAGGTCTTTGGCTAAGAAAGTTCGCAGATGACTGCAAATTAGGAGCCATAATCAAAACTCCTAATGATGTGGACATCCTACAAAAGGACCTCACTGAGACAGATGCCTGGTGTCAAAGCCATGGCCTCAAGCTCAGTGCCAAAAAGTGCATTATCATCCCTTTTGGTAAAAACTCTGTACCCATGAACTACCACATAGGCAGTAGTCTACTTAACACCAAAAGTATGATAAGAGACATTGGGACACAGGTGGACAGTAGTCTCTCCTTTGATAATCACATCACCACAGTAGTCAGGAAATTCTTCTACGTGGCACACCTCATCGCAAAAGGTTTCTCATCCAGGAAAAAAGAGGTAATTGTTCCCCTCTACTCATCACTCATTAGACCCATTATAGAGTACAACGCCCCTTTTGGTATGTACCTCACAAGACATCTACAACAACTGGAAAGGCGACAGAAATACCTCACAAAGAGGATTACCAGCCTCAAACAGATGCCCTATGCAAACCGTCTCAAAAATCTCCAGCTTTACTGTGTCACATATCGCCTACTCAGAGGCGATCTCTGCCTAACATACAAAGCTATGTCAAACCCAGAGCTGTTGGACATGCTCCACGTAAAGAAATCCCAATCCCTCCAAGCTACATGCTCTAGGGACCTAAACCTTGTCACCACAACAAACAGAACATGCTGGATGGATAGATTCCTGTCCCAGAGACTTCCCATACTCTAGAACAAACTACCTATCTATATCAAACAAAGCTCCTCATTAGCACTCTTCAAGAAAATTCTTGATGATTGGATGGGAGATAGGAAATTCACACTGGGGATCACTTCTGTGGATCTGCTTGACAGGGGCACAGGAAAATAATTTTCTTGGATGGCAAAAGCCAGGGTACCGTTTGGCTAGGCTTATATAGGCCATAGGGCCAATAGCCTAGTACCTACCTATGAACCTAACCTATGACTTTAACAATTGGCTAAGTTTCTGGTGTCATTCAAAGGGGATCCAGTATCTGTTTGCCTGGGACGACATGATCGACAAACCATGATGCTTTGCCAGAGATGGTCTGCACCTGTCACCCCTGGGATTCAGGTTACTGACTAAGGCTCTTGCCACCCCTATAGTGCCTTTTTTTGGTAAGGCTCAAAGGACAAAACCACCTCCATAACAGATATAAGCATGCAAAATCTGAAGGTAATGCTACTCAATGCTAGAAGTCTAAACTTCAAAATGCACTCTCTTGAGGCACTCCTAAAAATGGAGAACATTGATATCTGTGCAGTAACTGAGACCTTGTTCAAGGCTCCAGAGAGCACCCCTGCAATACCAGGCTACAACTCTTACCACACTATGCCACCAATCCAGGACCGAAGCACTAAAGGCAGAGGAGTGTCCATATTCACCAAGGATATTCACACCTCCAGGCTAGTTGTCCAACACAGTGCATCTGAAATTCTACAGGTGCAACTAACACTAGGTAAGACTGCAATCCAAATTGTAGCTTGCTACAGATCCCCCACCATGCGCCAAGATTCTCACTACACCTTTCTAAACATACTAGAAAATATTAAGATACAACCAAACACCCTAATACTGGGTGATTTCAACTACTCTGCCATTAATTGGGAAAACTACTCAGGTACCAACACATTTGCCCAATGGTTCTTGAAATTCATAAATTCCAACTCCCTGGACCAACTAATCCATAGTCCCACCAGGGGCTCAAATATCCTAGACCTTGTCATTACCAACATGGGAGATCGATGCTCCACACCAGTGGTCACCCCCTTGTTGGTCAGGTCTGACCATAAGCTAATCACTCGATGCCCACATCCTACCCCCACCCCCCAGCAGGGAAACCTCCATAAAAAACTTCTCCAAAGCCACCTTCATGCTACCCAAGTCAGAAGTGACAAACTTCATGACATCCATGCAGACGGCAACTGAAAGTTTGATTGCTGAATCCTACACTAAGGCACTGTACGAGCACATCCACTTGTGCATGAATCATGCCATTCCAAACAGAACCAAGACGGTCTTCTCCAAACAAAGGAACCCAATCTGGTGGTCCACTGCAGTAAACAAACTATACAACAAAAGGAAGAAACTGTTGCAGAAAAGAGGAAAATCCCAGGATGCAAAAAACTCCCTTACCAGCCTCAGTAAGAAGCTGAGATCCCTCATAAAATCCTCCAAAGCTAGTTACGAAAATAAAATTACCAAAGATTCCAAGGACAACCACAAGGCATTCTAGGGTTATGTCAGGAATTTTAATGGCAATATTCAGATCTGCTGTGAGCTACAACAGAATGGCATTAAATATACTGATCCCAAGGATATTGCCGGTATCCTGGCAGATCGATTCAGTGCCAACTTCACCCCCCTCACGCCCCCTAAAGGGCCCATCTCAATACCAAAAGATTACCAAATTCCAGTAGTCATGGCCACACAAGTAAAAATGCACTCTCCAAAGCTAAGAATACAGCATCCATGGGACCAGACAACATCTTGGGCTATGTACATGAACTACAAAATGAACTGGCACCTCACCTAAGTGTCATGTTTAATCATAGCCTCACCTCAGGCTTCGTGCCCACTGAGTGGCGCACAGCTACAGTTATCCCACTTCACAAGGGGGGATCTACCTTGGATCCTGGGAACTATTGTCCCATCAGTCTGACGAGCCTGATCTGCAAAGCTATGGAATGCATTATCATGGAACTTATAAACAAAGACATTGGCAACCTTCAAACTCTGGACCCCACCCAGTTTGGTTTCGTAAAGGGACGATCTTGTCCCCTCAACCTGATTGACTTCTTCGAATCAGTCTCCAGAGCCATGGACAAGGGTAAGGCGGTCCGCACAGCCTATCTGGACCTCACCAAGGCCTTCGATACCAGCCCCCACTCTGGAATAATTGACAAACTTACTAAGCTAGACATTAATCCCTACATCACTCGATGGGTTGCCAATTGGCTTACTGACAGAACCCACACTGTAAAAGTAGCCAACTCAAAATCCAGCTCCAGACAAGTGACAAGCGGAGTACCTCAGGGTTCATTCCTGGGACCGCTCTTGTTTGGCATCTACTTCTCTGAAGTACAGGCCAGCACTAAGGGACTCTGGCTAACAAAGTTCACAGATGACTGCAAACTGGGAGCCATTACTGAATCCCCAAATGATGTGGATATTCTACAAAAAGGGCCTTACAGAAACAGATGCTTGGTGCCAGAACCATGGGCTCAAGCTCAATGCCAAGAAATGTATAGTGATCCCCTTTTGGAAAAACCATGTACCTATGAATTACCACATAAGTGGCAGTACACTAAACACCGAAAGTGTGATAAGAGACTTAGGGACACAGGTGGACAGTGGACTTCGATAACCATACAGCCACAACAGTCAGAAAATCCTTCTGTGTGGTACACCTCATCACTAAGGGCTTTTCATCCAGAAAAAAGGAGGTCATTGTCCCACTGTACTCATCATTCATTAGACCCATTATAGAGTACAATGCCCCATTTGGTATGTACCTCACAAGACATCTGCAACAACTGGAAAGGCCACAGAAATACCTCACTAAAAGAATCACAGGCCTAAAGCAGATGCTGTATGCTGACCATCTAAAAAAACTCCAGCTATACTGTCGCATATCGCCTACTCAGAGGTGATCTCTGCTTAACATACAAGGCCATGTCAAGCCCAGTGCTGTTGAACATGCTACACTTAAAGAAATCCCAGTCCCTCAGAGCCACATACTCCAGGGATCCTAACCTGGTCATCACAATGAACAAAATATGCTGGAGGTATAAGTTCCTGACCCAGAAACTCCCCATACTCTGGAATAGACTGCCCATACATGTCAAGCTGAGTGCCTCTTTGGCCTTATTCAAAAGGAACCTTGACAATTGGATGGGAGATAGGAAATTCACCCCGGGGATCACGTCAGTCACCCTGCTAGACAGGGGACCAGGAAAGTAAATATTCTGGAAAGAAATAGCCAGGGAATTGTTATTCCTAGGCTTGTATAGGCCCTAGGGCCGATAGCCTAGTACCAACATATGAACCTATAAAGCAATTAAGACAAGAAGTGTCACTGTTAGGAGAGTATAGAAGAGGGAAGAGATCAACAAAAAAAACTCAGAAATATAGATGTGATTAACAATGCAGAATATTATAACAGATCAGGATTTATCCTGCATTATTGCAAATAATAAACTAAAAATATCAGCACATGTAAAAAAAAAAACTTAGAAAGATACTGTGCTAAATATAAAGGAAAAGTACAAAATAAGCAATTTATTGATAACCCAAAAAAGTTTTATAGAGAATTGGGAAACAAGGTAAAAGGATTTGAAAGACCACCAAAAAAAAGAAAAAATAGGTACATTTTTGGAGAAGTATCTATGAAGATCCTGTAGAACATAACAAAGATGCTAAATGGATAGAAGAAGTAAAAGAAAGAATAAGAAGTTTAAAGATACAGGCTATGAAATGGGATAAAGTAACAGCCAGAGAGATTAAAACAAAGTTAAGAAAAGCCTCTAATTGGAAAATCCCAGGCCCAGATGCAGTACGTAACTTCTGGTTAAAAGTATTAACATCTTTGCAGTAAGATTTAACCATGAGTAAGAACTCTTTATATGTGCACCCCGAAAAGACACTAACCTGGCTAAAAACAGGAAAAACAATGCTACTACTTAAGAGTGAACCTGCAAAGTATCCTAAAAATTATAGACCAATAACTTGTCTTCCGATGATGTATAAATTACACACGGGAATTGATGCCAACAGAGTTTATAGTCATTTTGAAGAAAATCACCAAAAACTGCCAACAGGTCAAAAAAGTAACTAAAAAACCATATGCCAAGACCCTGGAAGAAAACACAATGAAACTTATGGACAGGGTGACTTAGTCAAGCCTTGTAGTTGTTGATTTAACAGTGTAGTCCACATAAATCCACAGGATAAAAATGCCAAGGAACAAAGCTTTTCAGCTGTTAAAATAGTTTAATCCAAGCATTCGCCTCAAAGGAAAAAACACTGAAATCACACAACGCTCCAAATGCAAGTACGCTTTCATTTCAAAAACTTCCTCATATGTGGGCTGGTAACTACATCAGTGCATATATATATATATTTATATATATATATATATACACACATATATATATATACACACACACACATCAGTTAACATTTAAAACCACCAATCTCATGCTGCATACTAAATGAGGCATAATTGAAAAGTATGCCATGAAAATTTTTAAAGGCACATTCTAAATGCCTTATTTCTTGCATAAAAAGTACTATTGACCTAATTTTACTAACGATAACAAACAAATATCATACTAGTTGTCTAAAAGTTTGCAAACTCTTTGATACAGTCATTTTTATTACTTTAATTTAAACTTTAAAATTTCTAAAACAATTTTTAATGCAATACCATCTTGTGGAATAAAGTTGAACTACCATTTTCTATTATAAAGAATGCATGTTTCCTAGGAATTTCTCTGAACCCAGAACTTATATGAAGTAACTGTTGTAATCATGCTTACAAAATTCAGAGAAGTACAGTAATAAGCAGCTATCCATGTTAATACAAATATATTTAAAATCTTCATGTTAAATTAATAAATAAATGAATAACGTGCAAAATAGCAAAATACAAATACTTTAAAAACATTCTAAAAACACTTTAAAAATTCTTTCAGTTTCTTGATATCAGTGTAGTTCATCATCGTATGTTGAAAAATATATTGTTGAAATACAAGCTGAGATAACAGTCCTGACATGGAAATTAGTTAACTTAATAATTAAGTAAAGGAAGAACATTAGATTCCTGTTTGGGATCTATAATTTTGCAGCTCTTTATTTGAGGAGGGGGGCAATGGAAATACTTTCATTGAGTCTCGGATGCTTGTTGGCTTGCAACGTAACTTGCCACCAAAGCTCACGGTACTCAATTCTTTCTTCCCATAAACCACCCCTGATATCATATTTCACTTTTTCAGTACAAAAATTTCATAATATGCCTGTTCACATTGTAACTTATGTTTATAGAGCGCATTAATTTCTTTTTTGTTTTGTATCTCGTACATGTGCTCATAAATTCTTCTTTTCAACTTTTGTTCTGTCTTCCCAACATAGAAGGCTTGACAGATTCCACAGTTTGCCAGATATATTATTCCTTTGCCCTCACAGTTACTGTATTATTTCCCCTGGAGAACCAATTGTCTACTTTCAAGGAACACTGTTTCCCTGTTTATAATATATGGACACTGAGCACAGTGTCCGCATTTAAAAGTTCATTTTCTTCTTTGGTTCCTGTTTCTACGTTTCCCTGCTTCATTTCTTTCTAACAAATTCTTAAGGTTGCACCCAGTTTTGCAAACTATTTTAACATTTTTATTTTTTATATGGTCTATATCTGTAATAGTGGAAAATCTTTTCCATTCCTTTACCATTGTGTTTCCTATAAGGTTGGAGCTTCCATTAAATTCAATCACTAAAGCACTACTGAAATTGTCCTCTAACTTCTTTATCTGTTCATTAACCACTTCACTTTTTCCTAAAATTGGTTGAAATCAGCTCTACCCTCTAAAACTTCCTTTTCTATGTCTTCCATCAAGGAATGTGGGTAGCACCTTTGCTTGAACATATTGTTCAAAGCATTCATTTCCACCACAAAGTCTTCCATTTTTGATGTCATTCTCGATTACCTAATATACTGCCCTCTCACAAGACTTCTTTTCTGATGAATGGGGTGGACACTGCCATAGTGCAAATAGGAATTTGAATACATATTTTTCCTATAAACTTTTGAATGAAACTTCTTGTTTTCTTTATAAATCTTTTTTTTTTTCAAAACAGGTTTATTGTTTTAACATATAAGAGAAATATCATAACAATTTTATACAAGTAATTAAAATAGGTATTATTATAATATTCAACAAAACAACTAAAGTATTTACAAAGACATCCACTACAATCAGATCAATTAATTAAACTAAAATAACGTGCTATTGAAATTAGAATTTTTTAACAAATTTTGTAAATTATCCCATACAATATAATATGATGTTTTTCTAGTTGTTCTCATTCTAATTGTGCTTATTTCCATATGGCACATTATATTCATAACATTTTTAAATTCATTGAACGAAGGAGGTGTATCTGAAATCCAATTTCTAGTTATTATTTTCCTGGCCACTGCTAGGATAGACCATAACAAGGGAAGCTTAATCTTTTTAACACATTGAGGTACAGGTGTGTTGAATAATATAAGAGACTTAGAAATAATGAAATTATCTGTAAAAAGAGCCTGCAAACATTCATTAATTGACTTCCAGTATTCTTTCAACTTCATACAGTCATAAAACATATGAGCCCAGTCAGCATTAATTTCTACATTACATCTCTTACATAGATTATCTTTATTATTTATTTTATTCATCATCAAAGGTGTATAAAAAGATCTATGTAAAAATTTCCATGTATAAAGTCTCCAGACAATGGAAGATGTAGTTCTATAAGCAGATTCCAATATATATTGTTTATCTTGTTGAGTTGGTGGGTCCCCATTAATAGAGGTGAAATAATTCCAGTATGAATCTACACTGTAAAAGTTTCTTGTCTGATAATTTTATGTATATATGAAAGTTTACCTTTATCAGAAACTTTATGCTGTAAATTTAATATCAAGTAATCAATCAGTTTTGGAATAGATTCTTTAACTGTTATAGACATTAGATCTATTCTATCAATGAGATGTTGTCTAAAGATCTGAACCTCTAACCAGCAAGTTTCTCTTAGATCAAATTCTTGTTTTAAGAAATCTAGATTTTTAACTTTATTATCAGATATCAGCTGATACCAGTACTTTAGATCATTATCTATAGCTAAATGAGCTCCTTCAGAAGTAGATGACATAAGCATACCCTGAGTATACATTATAGGGAATACAATAAAATTCCATTCCCTATACTTAGGGTGCATGAATATAAAGTTACGATAACTAATAATAATATTTAATGGTTAACAAACCATATGTTTAGGTGTAATAGGTGAAGTACAAAATTCCTTTAGCAACCACAACATGGAGTTATTTAGAATCATATTTTTATGTGTTAAGGAGATTTTCATGAAGTGCATACTAATTAGCTCCCAATAATCTTTCCATTTTGTGATATATGACTGATCTATTAATAAAGTAATAACTTTTATAATAGAAGAGATAATATATAAATTAAAGTCTGGAAAAGAAATACCCCCTTGAGACCAGCTATTAGTATGTTTCTTTAATGCAATCCTAGGTCTATTAGGTGCCCATAAGAAATTTAACATTAGTGTATTCAGTTTCTTGATAATTATTTTTGTAGGTGAAAGTATTATTGATTGTATTAAGTATAAAATCTTGGGGAATATTATCATTTTAATAATTGTAAGTCTCTCCTCCATAGTAAAAACATATTATTCCAGGTATTAAAAAGATTTTGTATATTAAGAAAACAGGTATTATAGTTATTATATATAATAGATTTAATATCTTTAGATAGTATTATACCTAAATAAGTTATCTGACCTGAATTGGGTACATATTTAGTAAAATCACTAATGAGAATATGTTTTCGTGTATATATAGGTAGTATTTTAGTTTTTCTTCATTGAATATTAAACCAGAAATACTTTTAAAATTCATCATTTTATCAAATAAAGACTGCATAGAAGAATTAGATCCTGCTGATGTAATTAGAACATCATCTGCAAAAGTTGAATTTTTGATGTTGTATTTTCGTCTATTTCAAAACCCTCTATGTCAGTACTGTTTCTAATCAAATTAGCCCAAGGCTCCATTACTAAAGTGAATAATAGTGGAGAAAGTGGACATCCTTGCTTTGTACCTTTAAGAATGGGTATTTTTGTGAAACATATGTTCCTACCTTAATATAAGCCAGCGTTCCTTTGTATAAATGCTCAATTAAATTTACAAATGCATCAGAGAAGTTTGTGCATTTCAGTAAGGTAAACAGATAGTCCCAACTTACTGAATCAAATGCTGAACCTATATCAAGACTAATAAGTGTTAAATCTTTCTTTTTCCTATTTGCAAAATCAATTAATGTTAAAGTTCTTCTTATATTATCAAAAGTATTTCTATTTACAATGAAGCCCGTCTGATCTATATCTATAATGCCGGGATGATTGTCTTCAATCTATCAGAAAAATACTCATAAACATTTTATAATCAACATTAAGTAATGAGATGGGTCGATATGAAGAACATCTAGTTGGATCTTTATTAGGTTTTAAAATTGGTGAAATAAATGTATATTGCCAAGATGGGGGTTATTAACTCAGTTTGGGCCAAAATAAAACCTTATGTATTAATGAATATGTAGTTTTAGAAAGGATTTTATATATCTCTGGTATAATACCATCATTACCCGGTGCTTTGTTTGATTTAAGCTTATTTATTTGTGTAATAACTTCTGTATATGAAATACTCTTGTCCAATAGTTTAATCTGTTGTTTATTAAGCTTTTTATTCATGTTTGTGGTTATAAACTCCTTTATTTTATCTTTAGGTTCCATGTTAATGTTGTTATGGTTAATCTTGTGAAAGTGATTTCTAAATTCATCCAGTATTTCTGGTATACTAGAAACATTCTTATTTTTCCTTAGAGAAAAGATTTCTTTGATATGGTTTTGTTTATTCAATCTTTTGTTTTATTTTTAAGTCTATGTAAGTATTTGGGGCTTATTGAATAAGACAAAACTTGTATTCTCTAAAGTTATTTTAACTTTATGAGTTAAAATTTCTTTGTATTTCTTATTTAGTTTGTTTATTTCTTCAATAACTTTCTTGTCCATAATATTTTCTTTATTATTATGTTTATAAGAGTCTAATTTACTTTGAATATCTAACAATTCCTTATCCCAAGATTTCCTTTTATTATTATACCATCTGATACTTTGTCCATATAGATATGATTTTAAGGCATCCCAAACATAGACAATGGAGACTTCAGGAGTATTATTTATGTCTAGAAAATGTTGTACTTCTGAAAGTATATATTCTTTATAGTCTTTTAGCTGAGTTAAGTATGCTGGTATCCTTTTGATCTGAACATTATCATGAATTCAAAAACAATTGAGTTATGATCAGATATAGGACATGAAATGATTTTGGAATTAATTAAATCTGTCACCATCTGGTTAGAAATAAAGACCCTATCTATTTTTGAATAAGTTTTGTATCCGTTAGAAAAAAAGGTGTATGGTAATGATTTTGAATCTATCTGATTATTAATATCATTCAAATGATAAGAATTAGCAAAATCATTTAAATGTTTTGCATTAGATGTAATTCTTCTTTTCCTTATAGTGGTAGTATCACTTTCATGTAGTATACAATTAAAATCACCAGCTAAAATAATTTCCCCTATAGAGAATGATATGATCTTATCAATATGATGTTTCACTGTATTAATACCAATTCCAGGTATCCAATATACATTAATTAAAGTGTAAGTCTTCCCATTAATTTGTATTGTAACCATACAAAACATTCCTTTGTCATCCTGAAAAGACTTAATGGTTTTAGGAATGGGCATACTTTTATTCCATAAAATAGCCACTCGTCTTTTTATCTGAGTGTGCTCTGTACTTACCAATACTGTATACTTATTAGTGGCTAGTTTATCAATATCTTTTTCAAGAGATGGGTTTCTTGCAGGAAGACTAGATTGGCCTTGTGTAAATTAATGTATCTTATTAGGCTTGCCCTTTTACACGGATTATTCAGTCCATTAATGTTTAAAGAAATTCCTTTTAAAGATGTCATTTGGCATTTTTAAAACTCAAGAATCTTATGATCGAAATAACAAATAACAAGATAAATAATGTTACATCTCCTCTTTTAGGTGTACCTTTAAATATAGCTGTATTTATTAAATCTCTTATGGGATTTTGTATAGGATTCAATTTTGTTTGTAGTGACAATGAGTGTACAAAATATATTGTGGATGTCAAAACTATATACATATAACAATGAACAAGTGAAAATAATGTAAGGATTAAACCTTGCATCCAGCCTGGAGTTGAAAACTCCAACTTAGAGTAGTATTTACTACTCAAGTTAACCCCTACCCTAAGCAGCAGTACCTCAGCTACCACCTTATCAATTTAATACTAGTTATATTTAACTGAGGTTAACAGTTTTCAATTCAATTATCTATCAAGACAAAACTACACATTTGGTAAAACAGCATCATATAAACTAAAATAAACTTTTTTTTTTTTTTTTTTAAACTGTTCATACTACTATATAGATCTATGTAATATATAACACTTGTATTCAAATAGCATTCAAATAATCTTGATGTTAGAAATCAAGAGGAGAGAAAATTAGGTTCTAACATTCATTTAAATCAAAAACTTTGGCTAATATGATTCAGACATTACATATATTAAGATGCATCTATTTTCTGTCATGTGAATACTATTAACAGCTTCCAAAAAATCTTGAATTGTTTGTATATGAGCATTTACTTAAACTCATTATTGTCAATAGAGTAAAATATTGTATTCATAAAATTATTATAAATCATATTGTAGTTATGCAAATTCTCAGAAACACTTGCATTATTAAAAAAAAAGCCATCATACACATACACACAGACACACACACACATACATACACACACACATACACATACACACACACACACACACATATATATATATATATATATATATATATATATATATATATATATATATATCTGATCTCACTGAGTTATGTCCTTGTTGAGCACTATCCTACTTGCTGTCCCTAGAATAAATCTGTCTGCTTTATAGAAAATAATGCACAGCAAACACATTTTAGTAACCAGATTTTACAATCATGCTAACCTACTGCTTTAAAATATATCACATGACATTTCTTCCAGAATAGAATTATAAAATTGTTTATGCTTGTCAATCAGATGAATTAAATGAATTATAATAAAGTATATGTTTGGAACAGAAGTTTTTAACACAGATTATTATGCTGCTGTTAAGTAGATTTTCAAAAACATTTAAATAAATGTTTCATTTTCTATGCCTTCTAAAATAAGACATTTACTTACTACAAGAAACTACATTATTTAAACTCATTATAACTGACATTTTATGAATAGAGTATTTTTCCTGAATCTGTGGTGTCAGTATGATAACTAGGTCAGAGGTTATACTAACTGCTTTCAGTTTCTCTGTGAGAATTCTGTGAGTTGAAGCTTTTGAAGTAGTTCATGGACACTGTGCATGAGACAGCCCACATCCCAGATTGTCTCCCTTAACATTTTGGCGGGAAACTTATTAAAACTTGTGGCAAACATTCATTTTGTCAATAGAGTAAAATATTGTATTCATAGAAATTATTATAAATCATATTGGATAGTTATGCAGATTCTCAGAAACACTTGCATTATTATATAAAAAAAAGCCATCACACTTACACACACACACATACATACACACACACATACACACACACACACACACACACACATATATATATATATATATATATATATATATATATATATATATATATCTGATCTCACTGAGTTGTGTCTTTGTTGAGCACTATCCTACTTGCTGTCCCTAGAATAAATCAGTCTGCTTTATACAAAATAATGCACAGCAAACACATTGTAGTAACCAGATTTTACAATCATGCTAACCTACTGCTTTAAAATATATCACATGACATTTCTTCCAGAATAGAGTTATAAGATTATTTATGCTTGTCAATCAGATGAATTAAATGAGTTATAGTAAAGTATATGTTTGGAACACAAATTTTTAACACAGATTAGTATGCTGCTGTTAAGTAGATTTTCAAAAACATTTAAATAAATGTTTTATTTTCTATGCCTTCTAAAATAAGACATTTACTTACTACAAGAAACTACATCATTTAGACTCATTATAACTGGCATATTTTATGAATAGAGTATTTTTCCTGAATCTGTGGTGTGTCAGTGTGATAACTATGTCAAAGGTTATACTAACTGCTGTCAGTTTCTCTGTGAGAATTCTGTGAGTTGAAGCTTTTGAAGTAGTTCATGGACACTGTGCATGAGACAGCCCACATCTCAGATTGTCTCTCTTAACATTTTGGCAGGAAACTTATTAAAAACTAGTGACAAACATTCATTTAGTAGTGTAAATGCATGTAAACATGACAAAACCTTCACAATGTATTCCACAGACCATTACAGCCTCTTACTTCTTTTCAGAAAGAGAAACAAATTGAATCACAGCTTGCCATTAAATCTTCAGATATTTTGACTGGTTATGAAACAAAACATTATAACTGACATATTTTATGAATAGAGTATTTTCCTGAATCTGTGGTGTGTCAGTGTGATAACTATGTCAAAGGTTATACTAACTGCTTTCAGTTTCTCTGTGAGAATACTGTGAGCTGAAGCTTCTGAAGTAACTCATGAACACTGTGCATGAGACATCCCACATCTCAGATTGTCTCTCTTAACATTTTGGCTGGAAACTTATTAAAAACTAGTGACAAACATTCATTTAGCAGTGTAAATGCATCTAAACATGACAAAACCTTCACAATGTATTCCACAGATCATTACAGCCTCTATGTAAGTGAAATTAAGCCCAAAATTACCAACAAGCAATAAAACTCAACATTCTTCTCCCAACTCAATTTTCATACAAATCCTATTATTCACTGTGCCCACACAATCAAAAGCATTTCTATATATTAATAAAGAAAAGAAAAGAGAGTAGAAAATAAAAGGGAGTGAGGCAGAAATAAAAAATGTAAGAGAAAGCTGTAAGAAGTATATACAATGGAATGTTACTTACTGTTTATATTAATAGAGTTAAAAATAAAACATATTATTTACTCTTATTTAGTTCTGATTATTATTAGTTAAAGCATAACAGATTATTTACAAACAGGCATAAGCAGTATAATCAAGAAAGTATAATTAGAAATAGCATTTGAAGAACTTATAAAACTTTTACAAGGAATAAATATGTTATTATTCTATTAATGATATTTTCATTACTGTTCTCTCCTGCCCTCCCACACCCTTTACCCACTACATAATCTAAATAGAATGTCATTGTTTAAACAAAGAAAATAATAAAAGGAGAAGGAAAAAAAGGTAAAGATAAAAAAAAAATGTATCAAATTACTAACCTTACTTCTTTTCAGAAAGAGAAACAAATTGAATCACAGCTTGCCATTAAATCTTCAGGTATTTTGACTGGTTATGAAACAAAACATTTCTTTGCACATAGAGAATAACTTTGATTAAATCTTTTCCAAAATATTTGTGGCTTTCTGGAAATGCAGGAACTATATTCAAAAAGATTAATAATGAACTAAAATGATGAGAGAGAAAAAAACATATAACAAATCATTTGTTTTTTAGTCTCTTCTTCTTCTCTGAAGTCTTCCACGAAGCTTCAGTTGCCAATCTCTTTAATGAAGAACTAGCCCATTCCATTTCTTCTATTTTATCCAAAATCCTTTTTCTTTGACAAACAGTAAAGCAGAGTCTAAATCATCGAAAACCTTAGGACCATCAGGAAGGAAGATTTTAAGCTTGGCAGGAAACAGAAGGTATGTTTTAAACTGTGCTTTTTAAGCTCCCTTATTAGTGGCAGAAAAACTTTTCTTTTAGCTATTACCATGGAAGAATAGTCATTGTCAAAACGCACAGTTGTCTCATTAATCTTAACAGGAGCTTTAGCCCAAGCAGATTTAAGAACCATCTCTTTATCAAAAGATGATAGAAATCTAACTATAACTGATCTAGGATATTTTTGTTAGAGTTAGTATTAGCTATAGATCTATGTGCTCTTTCGATACCAAAAGAGAATGCTTCTGGTAAGTCTAAAGTTTTAGGAGCCAAGTTGTTAAAAAGAAGTAATATTGTTACCTTCAATATTTTCTGGCAGTCCAAAAATCCTAATGTTATTGCGCCTAGATCTATTTTCCAGGTCATCCAGCTTTGTTTGTAAATGTGTATTTTGTTTCAGCAGAAACTCAATGTTGATTTCCTCTTCTTGGATTCTATTTTCCATGTCATTCACAGCTTCTTCTATGCCTGTCATCTGGTTCTTCTGTTGTTGCAGGTCTGTATGTAACAGGTCTATTTGTTTTGTAGTTTTTCTATGAAGGTGTCTATTTTAGTATCCATTTTATCCATTTTATCAGTAAGTTGCTGGATTATAATTATCAGAGACTGAAGTTCTTTCTTTATGCTGGAGTCTTGAGAATTTGTCTTACTGGAACTCATTTCAGACTGATAAACTGACAGGAAAATTTCCACAGTGATTTCTGACAGGAATATTGTTAAGATTTCCTTTCTTTTTTAGATATAGTTCAAGAACTATATAAAACAAACGTATTTAGAAAGAAAATTACTTCAAAAATTAATTTTTTAAGTAATTAATTCCTGTCAGTGTAATGAAATTGGTGGAGCTGAAGAAATCTGCTGCTATCCTGTGTTCATCCTTGGCCACGCCCCCCCGTTTTCTTTATAAATCTTGATGTCCAAGTATCTTAACCTGGCATCATCTACATTGTGGGTGAGCCTAAAGAAATCCGTACTATTGTTTAAGTAGTTTATAAATTCTTGAATTTCCTCATTTGATGTGTTCCAAAAAATACAAATATCATCCAAGAACCTTTTATACAACAACCATTTTTGGTTGTATCCCGAGTTTAGTACCCATTTTTCCTCCCATTTTGCTAAAATTAAATTGGCATACGTAGGTGCACACACATTTAGACAACTGGTATGATATTTGTTTGTTATCATTAGTACAATTAGGTCAATAGTACTTTTTATGCAAGAAATAAGGCATTTAGAATGTGCCTTTAAAAGTTTTCATGACATACTTTTCAATTATGCCTCATTTACTATGCAGCATGAGATTGGTGGTTTTAAATGTTAATTGATGTATATATATATATATATATATATATATATATATATATATATATATATATATATATATATATGCACTGATGTAGTTACCAGCCCACATCTGAGGAAGTTTTTGAAACGAAAACGTACTTGCATTTGGAGCGCTAGTGTGATTTCAGTGTTTTTTTCCTTTAAAGCAATGCTTGGATTAAACTATTTTAACAGCTGAAAAGCTTTGTTCCTTGGCATTTTTATCCTGTGGATTTCTGTGGACTACACTGTTAAATCAACAACTACAAGGCTTGACTAAGTCGCCCTGTCCATAAGCTTCATTGTGTTTTCTTCCAGGGTCTTCGCATATGGTCATTTTGAAGAAAACTCAATTATGGCAGTAGAGCAAAAGGGCAATAAAAGAAAGTCATATAGAAAAAAGGATCATTTGTTGTTAAAGTCATAGTGGAGAATTGTAAAAAGGTGAAGAAATCTAACTATGGCATGGACTGACTGCAAAAAAGCATTTGATAGTATCCCAGATTCACAGATGAGTGCTTAAAAATATATAAGCTATACCCTACACTGATTGACCATATTACAGTGACCATGAAACAGTGGCAGACCACCTTGCAATTAAGCCATGATAAAGGACAAGTTATAATTATTATCCCAGGGATAAAAAGTCAAATGGGGATATTTCAGCATGACTCTCTCACTGCTGCTATTCTGTCTTGCCCTTAACCTATTAAGCTGTCTACTTAACACTTAGGCCATGGCTATAATTTGGCTCCTAGAAAACAAAAAAGTGTAGAGACTTCTCATCTTCTCTTTGTCAATTTAAAACTGTATAGCTCATCAGATGAGGAACTGAAAGCACAACTCTGCAAGTTGTCAAAACTTTTTCAGATGACCTAAGAATGTCATTTGGTCTTGATAAATGTGCAAAAGCAACCTTTAAAGCAGTGATATAAAAGAACTTGAGCAAGAAGGAGTGTATAAATATTTGGGAATTGTTGAAGCATCAACAATAAAACATGAACAAATGTGAATAAAACTTAGTAAGGAATACTTTAGAAGACTTAATTAATCCTAAAAACAGCACTGACATCTAGGAACAAAATCTAAGCTATAAACCAATTTGCTCTTCCTGTCCTAACTTACAGTTTTTTGTTTATTTATTTATTTTACATTTGTTAACTAGGAGAGTCCAACTGGATATGTCCATTTTCAGTGGAGGCCCGGGGAGAAAAGCTCCAAAACAATATTAGAGTTAACAAATAAGACAATAAGTATAACAGAAAGGCATATTTTACAACATACAAGATGCACATTTCTTACACCTTAGAGAATTTGGATGTACAGTTGGGTGTACAGTTAGACTTCATGTTTCAGATGAGACTTTACATCAAATTTATGGACAATAGATGCCTGTAGTTAAACTGTAAATCTCATTGAAAATAGCAAAAGTAATGAATTACTAGCCAGGGGTAATACATGAGCATAGTCTGTTACTCAGGAAGTGTATTTTGAGTAGTTTCTTGAATTGGGTTGAGGAGTTATTGCATATTATGTAGGCAGGAAGGGAGTTCCAGATTTTAGAGATGTAGTGGCTGTAAATTGATTTACCTGCCTCATTATTAAATTTAGTTACCTTAAGGAGGTGTTGGGTGCTTGATCTTAAGGATCTGGTGGTAGTGTAGGGTTGGGGTGTTGTCAGAGTGATGTATTAATTTGTGTGCTAATGATAGTTGATTGTATTAAAGTATTAGTGGGAGTTCTAACCAGTTGAGTTCTTTGAGGCATTCACAATGGTGGGTTCCATGGGGTGATGCTGTGGCAAATCTAGCTATCTTATTATAACAGCTGTCAAGTTTGTTCAGGTCAGTTTTTTGGAGATTGGTAAACACAGGGGAGGCATAAAGTAGGGTGGATAGCAGGTGTGTCCTGGCTGTAGCAATTTTAGAATGGTTGGAGAGAAACTGTTTGTTGCGATAGAGTAGTCCCATTTTTTATGAACTTTTTTATGGTCTGGGAAATGTGTATGTCAGTCTAAGGTGACTGTCAAATTCTAGGCCTAGCAGTTTGGCATGATTGATAGGGGTGAGGTGGTATGTGAGGTGATTGTAAAGTTATATGAGGGGGTAAAGATCTGTGGGGACTAAAGAGGAGTAGTTTTGTTTTAGCTGGGTTAAGAATGAGGTTTTGGTTGGTTATCCAAGTTTCTGCTAGGGAAAAGCATTCATGTGTTTGGGAGAGGAGGAGGTCTAGGTTGCTGGCTGCACATATTATGGTGGTATCATCTGCATATTGGACTGTCGAGGCTTTGAGAATGTTGGATGAGAGTTGATCGGTAAATAGTGTAAAGAGCAGTGGACCCAGAATGGAGCCTTGGGGGACACCAAGGAAGACAGGCATTAAGGGAGAGAGTTGGTTTTGCCATTTTACAGTTTGCTGCCTAACATTGAGATAGGACTTAAACCAAGAAATAGCAGAGATGCTAAGGTTTAGGATGGATAATGAGTAAAACAGTTTTTCATGCTTGACCATGCAAAAGCTTTGGAGAAATCTAATTGTGTGGCAGATATGAGCAGTCTGTTATTTCTGTGGTTATTAATGGTGTTGGTAAATGATGTTAGTGCAGTGGTGGTGCTGTGAAAAGGGTCTGAAACCATGTTGTGTGGTTAGCAATTTGTTTTGTAAGAGCTAGTTCATCAATTGCATGTGGACAACTCTCTCGAGAAGTTTTGATAGGGGGGAAAGTGTAGCTATAGGACTGTAGTTATTGAGTTCTATAGCTACTCCCTTTGTGCAGTGAAGTTATATGAGATATTTTCCAAAGTTGGAGTACTTTGCACTCAGAGATAGATCTGTTAATTAGAATGGAGACAGGATAGGCTATAGCTTCAGCGGCTAGTTGAAGATATTCTGTTGGCAATTTATCGGCGGCTGTGGAGGTTGGTTTAGGTTTTAGGAGTATTTTTGGTATGGTCTTGGTTGGTACTGGATTGAAGCTGAAGTTGAGGTGACTGCCATTTGTTTCAGGTGGAAAGGGTATTTTTGTTGAAGTGAGTTTATTGGGGCTTAGTTGGCTGTTAGCTAGCATTTGGATAGTTTCTGTGAAGAATTTGTTAAACTGTGTGGGGATATTATCTTGGTTCTTCACTATTTTGAGAGCGGGGGTGGATGTCTTTCCTGGTTGTAATACAGAGTTGACTGCTGCCCAGAATCTTTTTGGGTTGTTTATATGTTTTGTCTGCATATTTTGGTAGTAGGAGATGTTGTCTGTTTTAATAAGTTGTTTAGCTTTGTTGTATAGTTCCAGGTACTTTTATTTATCTAATTGGGATTTGCTTTTACGAATGTTATAGTATCTAAAGTTAGCCAGGTGGCATGTTTAGTTTTAATTATAGGTTTATAGTTTAGTACTAGGCTAACTGCCCCTGAAAGCCATTTTAAACCTAGCCAGTTATCCCTTGTGAGACTCAAACCCTGCACCTTGTGTTTGTAAGGCAACCACCGTATCCATTAAGCCACCCTCCCAACAAATAAACAGCCTCTGCAAGGCTCAAACCCAGGACCCTGCACACCATAGACAAAGTGAATTACCACTAAACCATACCTGATTCTTGTGGTTCTGGGGGGGCATGATGGTTAAGTATATTTGTAAAGGTAGTATTGAAATATAGTACTGCTTCATCGAGGGCTAAGTTTTTTAGGGGGGGGGTCCAGTTACACTTTTTTTAGGTCATTGTTAAAGTTAAATAGGTTAAAGTGTTTTTGTTCCTAATTTCACGCACAGTTACTTGGGTCAGTTGGGGAGTTTTACATCTTAGTAGAAATATAGCTTGGTGGTCGCCGAGGGTGTCTGGCAAACATCCAGCTTGGGATATTAGGAAAGGATGTGATACAAGTATCCAGTCTAGTATAGACTGGTGTTTGGTTCTCTTGTCTGTTCTATTGGGGGAAGTTATAAGTTGGGTTAGTCCGTGTAAATTGATGTGTAAGAAAGGGTTCTGACTAGAATAATTGTGCCAATCAATATTAAGGTCACCTAATAGAATATTTTCCTGGGGAGGGAGTTAGCTATCCAATCTAGGAGTTTTTCTGTAATGGGAATATTGTTGCCTGGAGGAATGTAGCATCCTATAATACTGATGTGTTTATTTGGGTTAAGGTTTAGTTTAGTGAGGGTGAGTTCAATGTTATCTAGGTCTGGGGGTGTGATATCTAGTTTTTCTAGGATGAGGTGATTTTTGTATAGTGTGGCTACTCCCCCACCCCTTTTACCTGCTCTGTCGCTATGGATTATATTCTAGCCTGGTGCAGTGATTACATTATCATGGATTTCAGGCTTTAGCCAGGTCTCAGTCAGTACCACAATATATGGATGATAAAAAGATAGTAAGGTATGGAGGTCGTGGACTTTGAGATACTTCTAACATTTAGATGTATGATGAGGAGTGAGTTTTTGGGTCTATGGAGTAGGTTATAATACAGGTCGGGGATTAGTGTGTCTAGATGTAGTGGGCCTGGGTTAGGATGTATGTCACCACAGCGTATGAGTACTGTTTGGAGATGCAAATAAAATCTAAATAGCTTAATGTTTTTTTATGTGTTTTAGGGCAGTTTGGAAATGTCTATGTGATAGATGTGCCTTATGTATGAGGTGGTGGATAAGGGTGGTTGGGTAGAGGTGTGGTGCTAGTTGGATGTAAGGTTTGGGGGTTGGAATGTTGAGGGATGTAACTTTGTTTGGGATGATTAGTTTGTGATTAATTTGGGTTTGATAACTGGTAATGAAGGTTAGCAGTATTAGGGAAGAAATATAATTGTATATTAGGAGTTATGGATGTGAGGGTGTTGATAGTGAAATCATGATGTAGGTTAGGTTAATTGGGGTGTTATAGGGAGAGAGTAGGGTGGGGGTGTTGTGTATTAATAAGAGGTGTACAGAAGCCTAATTGGATGAATGATATGATAGGTTAGGGTGGTGTGATGGAGGTGGTAGTGCTAAGGTGTGGGTGTGGTATATAGGTATAAAGGTAATTGATGTGTGGGTGGGTGGGAATGAGGGTAGGGTAGGGGAGCAGAGTGAGCCTGACCGTAGCGAGGACAAACCGAGCCTCCTGTGCTTACTAAAAAAATAATCAACCAATCAGGGATAGCTTGTGCTACCTACCAGGCAGATCAGTTCCTTTTAAAATTTAACAGCTAATATTGCCAAATGGACTTCCTTATGGTTAATCATGTCACACAGCAACTTTGATAACAGTACTTTGTTTTGTGCTGGCTTGCTTTAGGTATGGAGTAGTGTAAATACAGGGAGTGCTAGAAGAAATCTAGTAAAAATAGGACTTTTAAATTTGGAAATAGTCAATTGATATAGTTTTGGAGTGATTGACTGGCCCCAAAATGTGTTGGATAGATTAGATAAGAAAACAAGAAAGATACTTCATTCTCACCAAATGATTTATAAAAATCAGTGCATACCAAGATTATATATTCCCCATTCCAAAAGTGGGATGGACCTCCTTGAAATTGATTACATGTATAGATCTGCAATCGTGGGACTCCACACATATCTGCTGATCAAACCAGAAATAGATAAAAATCAGGCAGCAACTGAATGTGCTAAAAAAACTAAAGAAAGAATATAAGATGAAGGACCAGACAAGAAGGCAAGAAATGTGGAAAATGCATGAATATAGTTGCAAGTATAGAAAACTTCTGGAAGAACCTCATATTGATCCGGAATGAATGCAGGAATGGTTAAGGAGAGGTGAATTTAAACCAAGAGATGAAAGGTTAATATTGGCAGCCCAATACAGTGGACTACATACACTCTAGTTTACAAAGTCCATTGCATATGAGGAAGAAACAGACAAATATAGGTTTTATAAAACTGAATTGGAAATAGTGGCACACCTTGTTGCTGGTTGTGATAATGTGGCAAGACTGTTGCACTGGGGATTGTGCAAATATTATGGTATTGAAGTGACTGAAAAACACTGGAAACATGAGCCACAAAACAGCATAGAAAATGAAGTTTACATCATATGAGATCACCCCTTACCAACAGTTCAAAAGATAGATGATAGAAAATAGGATATAGTGGTCCATGAAAAGAAGACAAAAGTAGCATTTATCATTGAAATCACCACACCCAGTGACTTGCATACAGAGACACACAAGATCATAAAATATCAGGATCTGCAGGCCGAAATGACAGCAATGTGGAAGAAAGATACCCAGACAGTTCCAATAGTAGTAGAAGCAACAAGTCTTATAAAAAGGAATCTACAAATATATTTATATATATTACCAATACATGTAACTCTGTACGAATTGCAGAAGGGGTCATTACTGGGCACATTGTGGGTGCTGCGAAGATCACTTCTGTCTCACATCAAAGATTGAAACAGTACTAATTTCATGAACTTTAATTGTACTTTGACTTAGGAATGGGGTCCATTCCTGTCATGCTATTAGAAACGTAAAAGATTTGGAGAAATTAAAAAAGCATGAAGACCACTACCCAGTATTGTAAAAAAGCAAACAGACTTTCTGTTGTGTTTGCAACTATTTTAATGGGTTTCTCCCTTAGGGGCTAAACTAGTAAGATAATTCCTGTTGTATAACCACAAATCACTGCTTCTCTATTCTAGGACCCAAACTTTGTGAATATCTTCCTTCCCACCTTAAGGAAACCTTATCCTAGCCACCCCAAACACATGGGGCTGCGTCCACCATGACTGCATCAATGAGTCAGTAAAGTAAACCCTCCTCAAATGATGTCATGGCTGGTGACAACCCTGGACCCACCCACTGAATTTGTATTAAAAAGCCACAACAAAACATATTGTACTCAGTTAACAAAGCAGCACTCATCTGCCAGTAAAGAATCTTCCTTTCAACCTGAGAACTGAGTACTTTTCTTTACTCTTCCCAAGCCAAAGGGAGGAAACTAGGAACCAGACCTCTATACCCCAAATTAACCTAGAGGGGAGGAATCCCAAGACATCAGAAGGAGGCAGCAACAGAAAAAAAACAGGAGCACCTTTCCCTCTAGGACCTCCCTGCTACAAGCAAGTTTACTTCTAATTTATTATGTTTCCCCCTTAGCACCTCACCAGGTAACTAAGGTTATACTTGTTACTTCAGGACTATAGTTGCACTTTGACATTTTTCAAACTTCCAGATACAGTTAAAGCTTCACATTCAGAAACATGCTAAATTCAAATGCTTCTCTCTGACTACATCACCTAATTTCCCCACACCACTTTCACTGCCTTCACATTCTTGTTAATCTCTAGTAAATCATTCATAGTCCATAACTCACTTACTTGTAACTGTTTCATATTAACTATACAGAACTATATTTTTATTCTTTTGTTCTTGTACATAACTATATGTCTTCTTTGCTCATTACATTTTGTAAGCACCGTGGTAGTCCAATGAACCTCTCCAAGCTGTAACTGTAGATAAATCCTTTATTGAACACGAACAACACAATAAGGTAAACGAAACACTGATAAATCAAGCGCTTTTGCCTGCATAGATGTCAGGCTTTTTCAAGATGAAACAGCAGGGTAACCAAGTTCATTTAAATAGAGGCTTTCAGTGCTGATTGTTTCAATTAAACAATTACATTAATTCAATTAAATTAATTGAATTAAGTTGATTGAAATGCTTTAACCAACACCAAGATGTAAAATATACTTTGTTGAGATGGAAGCATGGTTGTGCACAATACTTTTGATTTCAAGCAAACAAATAAAAACATGTTAAAATACAAATGCGTTGATGTTGACTGACAAGAGCTGTGAATACTATCTTATAATGTTAAATACTATCAGTACATTCTAAAGTCATTGAAAAAAACTTTCTTAGTTTAAATATTTTAAATATTATAAATAACATGGACAAATAAACAAATAAACCCTTTACAAAGGGTTTTCAATTTGTTCCAACTAAATCCCTAGATGTAAGTAAGACAATTATAGAACTGAAACTCTACACAAGACAGCTTAACTTAAATGTATTTTTCAAGGGTACAACTTATGTTAGGGAGCCTGTTAGCAGAACCAGCACATTTAACCCCCCTCTTCACCCAGTTATCAAAATTTTCGAGGAACTGGTGGAGACAGATATTAGAAAGTTGAAAAACATCAGTAACACAAAAGAAAATTTATCTAACAACTGTTGTTCTCTCATAAATCAACTTGGAGAGGAACAAATCAGGGTTATGAAACCGGATAAGGGGGGTGGGGTGGTTTTGATATACAAACATGACTACGACGCCAATATACATAACATACTACAAGACACCGAACAATACAGCATCATTTCCTTAAATTAAATTAATATAGCATATGCAAAAATAAAATTCTTATTACAAGATCATTTATTGCAAGGGGTAATTAACGAGAAACTACTGAATTTTTTAATGGTGAACAAACCTCTTACCCCAGTCATGTTTGGGATTCCAAAAGTTCACAAAGGTTTAAACCCTTTAAAATTTAGACCCATTGTGGCAGGATCTGGAGGTATCACAGAACCTCTAGGAAAATTTGTAGATGTGTCTCTTAAGAAAATGGTTTCATCCTTTGACCACATTTGCAAGGACTCTTGGGAATTCCTGAAAAATATTAAAAATGAATACTATAGTTGTACCAACGTAATGGTTACAGTGGACATAGTAGAACTGTTCCCCAGCATTCCCCATGCTACAGGACTACAATGGTTTAATGAAATTTTAATCAATTACTCAGGTTTAAGTACAAATTTGATCAACTTAATGGTGGATTTTATGGAAATTATTTTAAACAACAATTTTATCTTTTTTAATGGAGAATTTTTTAAACAAAGAAAAGGTGTAGTAATGGGCACACCCTGTGCCTCCGCATATGCAAATATCGTCTTATTCTACTGGGAGAGACAATTTATTTTTAATTCAGCCTGGAAAGAAAATATCACACACTATCAAATATATTTGGACTATATTTGTTTGCTATGGAGTGGCAACAGAGAAAGTCTGGATGAATTTTTGAAGTACATAAATAGCACCACTGACATTTTAAGGTTTACACATAACATTAGTGATGACACATTAAACTATTTGGACATTAGTCTGATTAAAAACAAAGAGTTAAAGAGGTTCGAGTCATCTGTGTACAGAAAAAGTACATTCTCCAATGCATTTCTACATTTTGCTAGTGGTCACCCCTATTCACAAAAGAAAGGCATTCTGAAAGGACAATTCATCAGAGCCTCAAGAATGTGTAGTACGGATGTGTTATTTTGTAGGGAAGTGAACACACTAAAGAACTTATTTTTAGAAAGAGGATACCCTGAAAAGTTAATAAACAAACTGCATCAGGAAGTTTTAACCAAAAGAGACAACACATATTCACCTTTACTAGGTACATCAAAAGGGGAGATAACAACTGGAATTGCTGAAACACAAACACAAAGTAAAGAATTTGACTCTAAAGCTGCTTTTGTATGCACATATAATAACAATGCTGTGGATTTAAGAAACACTATAACGAAATATTGGCCTATTATAAGATCAAATGAAGAAATTAATAAATGGTTGCCCAGTCAACCAACATTTGTCAACGCAAGAAATATTAATCTCAAAAATTTATTTGAGAGACAAAGGCAATGCACGAAACAAACCATAAAGATTCAGGCAGGTACTTACAAATGTAATGCTTGCAAACAATGTGCATATATTATGAACACAGGTTCATTATACATTAAATCCAGAAATTTTAGAGTCAGATCAGAGTTACATTACAACTGTGCATCTAAAGGGATAATATACTTAGGTGTGTGTCAGATTTGTGAAAGTTTTTACATTGGAAAGACCGAAAGGACGTTGCGTAGGAGAATCTACGAACACCTTTATGACATCCAAAAGAAGAAAGAATCAAATGCTTTTTATAGACACCAGATGGTTTGCCCTAATATGGCTGTGAAATTTTTAGTCTTAGAACAGGTTCCCCACAACCCAAGAGGTGGTGACTGGGAAGCCACCATTGAGTACAAAGAACTAATATGGCAACTCAGACTAAATGCAACGAAACCACCTGCCTTAAATGATGCTATCAGCATCAGTAGTTTATTAAAGCTTAGACGAGCGAAACTATAACCATAATTAATATCTTATGGAACAATGAATAATATAGTTGCTCATAGGTTGACCATTTGGAAATTCATCTACAAAAGATGTCACAGGTTGAATGTAAGAAGTTGCAAATATTTGTATGTTTTCAACAAGCTTTTGTATAAAAGACGCACTATTACATCATAACACATGCACATGGGTATAAATTAATAATTTATTAATTAAAACCCCATTCTTCAGACATTTTTTAGGTACTGGTTACACAACAGTAGACTTAGCACACAAGTTTAATATATATTATATTTATTATATTTATTGATATTTATTATATATTAACTGGAAATAATATATATATTAAACAATGTATTTTTATTTATATTTATTTTTATATTTATTGATATTTTATTGGCACTGAGTGCATAAAGGAATTTAAGGTTCATTTTAATTGTATATTTTTATATGCACAGTTCTTAGAAGGTTTCATTTTAAAAAAACTAAAACAAAAAAACACAGTTGTCACACCACTCTGATTTCATTGTTTATTTGTCCATGTTATTTATAATATTTAAAATATTTAAACTAAGGAAGTTTTTTTCAATGACTTTAGAATGTACTGATAGTATTTAACATTATAAGATAGTATTCACAGCTCTTGTCAGACAACATCTACGCATTTGTATTTTAACATGTTTTTATTTGTTTGCTTGAAATCAAAAGTATTGTGCACAACCATGCTTCCATCTCAACAAAGTATATTTTACATCTTGGTGTTAGTTAAAGCATTTCAATCAACTTAATTCAATTCATTTAATTGAATTAATGTAATTGTTTAATTGAAACAATCAGCACTGAAAGCCTCTATTTAAATGAACTTGGTTACCCTGCTGTTTCATCTTGAAAAAGCCTGACATCTATGCAGGCGAAAGCGCTTGATTTATCAGTGTTTCGTTTACCTTATTGTGTTGTTCGTGTTCAATAAAGGATTTATCTACAGTTACAGCTTGGAGAGGTTCATTGGACTACCACGGTGCTTACTGCTTTCTTCCTTTTGGTTGTTGGGACTTAGTTCGTGGTTTGGTTCATTACATTTTGTATCGCTTTGCATTGTTCTATTTCTTTAAATTTCCCCTGGACCAAGAATGAAATTGGTTATTTGTGATCAATGCTTTACTCTAGTTAACAAATTCAAATAAAAATAATTTCAAGAAAATATAGAATCAAGAGAGCGACATGCAAATCTTGATATGTTCTGTGGCTTCTGGAAGCTGGTTGATATGTGTCTAGTATCACATTTTTTTTTTTTATTTACTTGCTTATGTAAACCATATTTTCAGTTTTGAGCTTCTTAAATCACAGAATCTCCTGAGTCACTTAAACATAACTAGCTGCCAACCTTGATTTCAAACTTTAGTGAGTAGTATGCAGACCCAGATTTGTTAGTAGTTGTCAAGAAAATTAAGAAGCTTGTTACAAAGTTGGTTAGAATGTGTATATTTTACTAATTTCACTACAGAACCCATTTTACTGCTTGTAAAAATGAATTAATAGTGCTGACGCATATGTTAGAATTTTTGCTTTATTGGTTCTGAATGACAATAAATGCAACCCCATATTCTTCAGTATATGTGCATAAAATAAGTATAAATGGTGAGTCTAAATTCTTGTTGTACTTTCATTTGGCAAAATTATATGTTTTCATAAGAATGTTAAAAATAATTTTTCAGAAGCACTGCAGTATTTGCCTTTGTTACACTGTTCTGTTTTGATTCTCCACATGAAAACTTTTTGCTGACCATTTACCTAAATTAAGGCGGCATTTAAAATCAGACTTTTAGTACGGCACCCATGTGATAAGCTAAACTAGTTTTAGCACTCCCTTCACAGTCCAATAATCAATTAAAACCCCAAACTGTAATACAATAATGGTATAAATTGTAGTTTAATGGTAATTGAGTAAGTGTTCATGCCATCCAGAAGGTGGAAAAAAGCAACTAAATAAAAAAGAAAATAAATTACAGGAAGCTGCAGAAACAGAAATAATCACATAGCAGCCCTGCAGGCAGAAGTGTATGCAATATAAGTTGGCTTATTAACGGAATCTATACTCGTGCTTGAAGAACAGACAGACAAAATGTACCATAAGATTTTCAAAATAATTAGTTTATTGGAGGATTACATGAAAACCAGTAACTAAAGATTAGAGGAAATAGAAAAATTACTAATGGAACATTCAGATATCACACAATTAGCCTAAAAGGAGAGGGCTGATATGAAAGGAAAATTAGTAGATCTGAAAGATAGACAGGTGGACCTCCAGGAGAAGCTAATATAGAATGAGAAGAGTATCAAGATGACAGAAATTTGCATTTTAGTAAAATACTTCAAATAGCTAAGAAAGGGGAATTGTATGTGTTTACTGGGAATGGTCTGATTGAGTGAGAAAACCCTTTTTACCTGAGGCCCAGTGAGAAAAACTCCACAGAGACAAAAAAAAAAAAAGCTTACAATAATTAAAATAGACAACTGTGGCAATACACATTTAAGGTTATTGGGAGGAAACTGACATAGCTCAAGCCTATGGTTTTACAAAAGTCTGCATGTTTTAGTTTATCACCCCCCCCCCTTTTGTGCTATATTGCTGGCTGGACAGAAAGGAAGTTTAGTTTGTGAGGAGGTCAGAAAGAAAGAGGGAAATTGAAAGCTAATGAAAAACTAATGATAACACTTAAAGGTTAGTCTGATCGCACATTTAAGTGTTTCAGGGTTTTGGGATATGTATAAAAAATAATAAAGTCATAAATAATAATGCTAAAAGAGACATGCCTGGATAATATCGATCATAGTAATGTAATAAATGGCAATAAATGAAGGATACTTTCCTAGTTATGTAGGAGATTGAATGAGAGGGATAACAATACCAATAGTGGGGAAGCTGTCTACAGACAGAGAAATATATAATATACATGGAAACAAAATGTAGTAGTTCTGAGAGGGAGAAAAGATAATATGTACATCCCACAAAAATGGTAACATGAGGTGAAGTTGACTGGTGTTTCTCTGACTGACAGAACCATATGGTAGAATTCACCGAAAGCAGTTTTCAACAGTAACTGTTGTTCTTTCCTCAATGTTGTACATTGTGGAATTGGTATGTTAATTGGATGACTTCTGGTGTCCCCTCACACATAGGTGCAGGGGGGCTTGCCCCCCTTTGCAAAAAATGCCTCCCTTGTTTGTTGAAGTGTATGTTTTTCATACTGTTGTCAGGGTAAATATTAAAGAAATTAACATGAATACACAAAAATGGACCAGAGGTAGTTAAATAAAAACACTCTGGGAGAAGTACTACATTACAAGAAAGGAATTTTTGCATGGGAGATTGGAATTCAGTGACTTAACAGATCATGTGTAAGTGGGGGCACAAGAAGAGACATAGCAAAGAATATGCAAAGATGCTTGGACTATGTGAGACAGGAAATAAAGTATCTAACACCCAAGAATTGTCATTTTATTTGCCCCAAATATAAAAAATGGCCAAGGCTAACGGACTTTATTTTACACAATTTAAGGTATAACTTCTGCTAATTTCAGACTATGTGGCTCAAGTATTACAATTATCAAAAAAAGTTGTTGGGGATAAAAGCAGTGGAGGTAAGCCTCACATATTTAATGAGAATAAAGTAATTTTAAACATGGCCAAACAATAGCTTAATATAACTCCTGTGTAAACTCAAACGTGGTAAACAGAACTTAATAAGAGGTGCACAAGGAATCTGAATAACTAATGCAATAGTAGCAGTGATATCTAAACCAAGGGAAATCTGGGTAACTAGAAATAGGCCATATTTATACATCCGGAGACAAAGTTAAGAATTCAGGGATATAAAAGAACCATGGAATGAAGCAGAAGTATATGAATTAGACATTTGAAAGCGATTAAATGACTATCTAGGTGGAATGAATGACTTTGAAAAGACAGCAGTTAAACAAAATTTCTTTAAAATTACTAAAGCCGCCCAAAAAAATACCTGGCCAAGAGACTGAGGCAGCAAGTGATGTTATAAAGATGTGTGACCCAAAAGCTAGAACTTTAATGTGGATCACAAGTTTGTACATCACCTGATGTGCAGTGCTGCATAGCAGCAGTGCACCAGCAAAAGTATCCCTAATGCAGAGTCACAGTGCTACGAGCATTGCAGGCTCTATGCATGAGCATACTGTTCACATGTTCCATTAACCCCATGACAGGAAGGAACAAGCATGCCAGTGCTGCTTGGGTGTGACAGCACAATGCATTATGGTACTGATTCAGAGACAATCATGCTAAATGCCCTCATTATTATAATCAGCACATTAAAAGGCACAAGGAGTGCAAGGCAATCTACAAGGAACATAATGGACCCTGCACATAGGTCATGGCTCTGCATATAGATGGTGAGAGACACGTGTATAGCACTACAACTAGTCAGCACAGTGATGCAGGAAGATGAGCAGTAATATGCCTATTGCTGCTGCATTTTTGTACAAGACAGGGTGAAAATGGTCACCACATGACAGCAGACAGGTATGTGGCCACCAAATGGTGGTAAGGATAATGTGAATACATACAGGTCAGCTAAGAACAGTCAGATGCATAATGTGTACACAGACAAACACACAACATGTGTAACACAAAGCTGTACACATCTTGTTATGGGCCTTTGAGAAAGGCAACTGCTGGGAAGGTTCACCAGCCAGGAGAATATGGTGTTACTGTAGGCCCTACACAGAAGGCTTTCTGGCACTGGTGTGGTACTGTTGGCAGTCATTCTAGGACACTAATATAGGTGTGAAGGTCTGCCAGTAATGTCAAGACCAAGGCACAGGAGGTGGAACACCAATAAAGAAGTGACACACAAAGATAGAAGAGTCCCTAATATCCCTGTCCAGGGCAGGTGAGTGAACACTCATACCTGGTGGTGGCTTACATTTGGGAACTGGGCTGGTGATTACTGTTTAGATGTCTGTAGGATGTGCAACAAGTTAGTAATAGGTACATTTGCATGTTGTACACTATCCTGCATGCCAGAAAGACTTAATTAGCACAACACCTCTGCATATCTGTTCTCCAGATACACAAGGTCTGCTTCTGCAACATCCTGTACCACAAGATATACTATGTTCCCATATAGTCTTCACAAAACTGTTATGCTGGCTTTAGCTTAGTGGGTAAGTAGTTGCTTTTATGTGTTAGAGTTGATAAGTTTGTGCCTAGCTTCCCCTTTGTCTGCCAGCTGATGCAGAGAATTAAGGCTGTAAGGCTATGAGCTGTTAGTGAACTATTTCCTGGGGTGCAGGAATTTGAGTCCCTCAGTCTTCATTAGCCTACTGTGTGACCTTGAGCAAGTCATTTAACTAGATAGTACTTTGGGGCAACTGGGAAGTTGTGCTAGGCTCATTAATGGTTTCCTGGACTGCATAAGCCTGTGAACTTGTGTACTAGTATTTATAACACAGGTTGGGAGGTAAATGTTTTAACACTGCCATAGGTATGTTTTCTTCATGTTTTCGTAGGTTTCAGTGGTGAAAGGTCCAGCACAACAGGGTGGCACATTCCTGCTGACAATGGGTCACCTTTGGCTAATGAGGGTGACATCTGACACATGGCACTGCCAACAGTGTTAACACTGGAGGACATGTAACACCCACTGGAGGGTTGCAGGCGGACAGGTAGGGTGCACTTTTGGGGCTTTTCCCCTCGGGCCTCCACTGAAGATGGGCTCCTACCTAATTGGACTTTCCCAGTAATCAAATGTCAATAAATAAATAAAGTTGCATCATCTTTTTCTATATTAGCAGTTTTCCTGTCCATGTTAGCCCCACACAGGCTATACAGGAGGCACTACCACAGGTAGTAGCCAAGAGCCACACTACCTCCAATGTGCAAGCACCCACCACAGGGGATAGATGTGTAGTTGGCCATCACAATGATGACTCCAGGACATTCCCCACCTGGGTGTCACCTTTGGCATTGATGGATGTGTAGGTCACTGATCCAGGCAAAGATGGCCGGTGCTGAATGTGTGCTGAATTGCGTAGATGAGATGCTGGTCTTTAGCACAGATGGAGTATTTACTTGAAAGAAACATTTCCTTCTTAGTACTGAGGAAGAACCTGTGCATGAGTGGAGATTCCTGCTGTTTGCCAGCAAGAGGACTGTCTTGAGGTGAAACCCTGTAAGACTTCAGTGTTTTCTATTCCCTAATAGTCTTGCTTTTCATTATATTTTGCCTCAGGACTATAAATAAAACTCTCAGAATTTGAGATATCTACCCCCAGTATGTTTTATTCAGTATTATATATGCAGTAGTTTATGATTACATACATGCTATACATATTTCCTAACTGTGTGACTCTGAGCATGTCACTTAACCACACACCACTCCCAGACTGTGTGTGGAAAAGATCCATAAAGATCAGTGCACTACCTCAGAAAGCAAATACAAATATATATATATATATATGGGTCCACTTCTTTAACTCAAAATACTGAAATCTCAAATTTCAGTATTTCGAGTCGAGAATGTCGAAAGTGCAGTTTTTTTGAAACTGCACTATTTTGAATCTTGGTTTCCCAATACTTTGTTGGGTTTACGTTGGTGTGTTATTTTGTGTGTGCTATCACTTTAAGGCTTGTGTGGTATGGTGGCTAATGTTCGTGTCTGTATGGAGATTGAGGTAGGAATTTATATTTTAAGGGTTTTAGTGTTAATGTGTTAATATGCATTTGTGGGGAGTTGTATAAGTAGGTTGGGGTAGGTGGGTGATAGCGTATGTATGTGAGTGCTTTATGTGATGAGTTTTGTATATATGTAGTGTGTGTTTGTATGTGTTATTAGTGACTTTACATGTGACTGTCTGCAGGGGGAGTGTAGAGTAAGTGAGGGCAGGTGTGTATTCTACTTTTTTAGATTAGTTAGTGCAACCTTGGAGTTGGTATATATAAGTAGTAGGGGTGTGGGGGGCACAGGGGGACTTGCCCTCCTGCAGAAACATGTGGTGGTGTCAGTTTTGTATTGGTAGTGTCTGTGTTGTATTGGGGGGAGGGTTATATATTTATTTGTGTTTTGTTAGGTTCGATGTTGTGAGTGTTCATGATTCTGGTGTTTTGTGATTTTGAAGGTTCGACATTCTCGACTCAAAATACTGAAATTCCGGATTTCAGTATTTCTAATGAAAGAAGTGGACCCATATATATATATATATATATATATATATATATATATATATATATATATATATATATATCAAACGGGTCTACCTAGACCCACTGAAATGTAATTTCACAAGCCCATTTCTCTGAAAGTGCATTCATCCGAAAATGCACTTTCATGAAAACCATTTCAGTGAACTTTTCCCTACTGTAGTGTGATCTTGGAGTTCGAATATATAAGTAATGGGGTTTGGGGGTGCAGGGGGCTTGCCCCCTGCATAAATGTGTTTTGTGTTATTCTGTTTTTTTTTTAATTTGTTTTTTGTTGAATTGTTTTTTGCGAAAGTGCATTTTCGGATGAATGCACTTTTGTCGTGAAATTACATTTCAGAGAAATGTAATTTGGTTGAGTTAACTTAGACCCATATATATATATATATATATATATATATATATATATATATATATATATAGTAGGTGTCCTGGGAAATGTCTAAGCTGTAGAACGTTGGTGCAAAATAATTGAAACAGAAAATCAACAGTCAACACATGCTCCAACACATAAACTCGGAGGATGCAACTAAAGAAAAACATTTTTTTTTTTCAGGGAGCTTTCCTCCCTGCACCCCTACATCCACTGCTACATATTTAAAAATTGCAACTCTGAGTTCACAATATTGGCATAATGGGCATATTCCATTAAACCACAGTATTACAGCTATCTCACATCACTGTCAATCAGCTGTTTTAACTAAATTGCGTCAATTAAACATCTGTCAACAAATTATATATACAAGTGTGTGTCTGTGTATATTAATTATATACATGTATATGGATGTAGCAGTCCTGACTAGAGCAAAAACAATGGGAAATTTAAAAACAAACCCCACTGGTGGTCATTCAGCATTACCAAATAAACTTTATAATAAAAAAATACTCCTTAAAATGTAGAATAAAGCAAGAACTTTTCAGAATGAAGATAGTGTAAAAGTATTACCAACAAAAAACAAATGAAGCACAAAGATCATGTACAAACCAAGCCCAAGCAAAAGCTGGCTCAGGTGGATCCATGGCAAAACTACAATTTATTGAACTTTAATAAACATAAAATAAAAAAGATTAGTGCTTTCCTTCACTTCTTATGAACTTCATCAGAGTACCAAGAAAAACACTATAAGGACCAGAAAAATAAACAGTGAATGAAGATTAGCTTATGTAATAAAAGATTACTGCAAATCCTTCTTTACCTAAGTCATAAAACTCAGAAATAACATTAAACATTGCTCTGATTTTTTTTTAATGGGACCCGCTATTCCAACACAAATGACATAGCAAATGTACTAGCTAACAAGTTTATTGCAAACTTCATCAAAAAACTCCTATTACAATACCACTCATCCAAGATTCCCTTATACACTCCGTCATCAATCATCACTAAAGAACATGTTCTTCAGGTATTAAGAAAAAAAAAGTCAAAACAAAAATCCTTTCTCTGTGTGTCCTGACAGCATACCTGGGTGCATATTAAACAGTGTCAAGCAGTTATCTGAATCTCTCCTTAAACTATTTAACTTAAGCCTAGCCACAGGCTATGTTCCCAAGTCCTGGCACACTATTGTGGTTATGCCCTTCCACAAGGGTGGCCCTACAGAGAACCTTGGAAATTACAGACCAATCAGCCTTATGAGTCTGATCTGTAAAACTATGGAATATATATAACTGATCTCACTAAGAATCATACTAGACTTGACACAAAGCAGTTTGGATTTGACATTCCTGTTAAACCTTCTTAATTCTTTGGGAGGGTGACACAAGCTGTTAACAGCGGTCATACTCTCCATACATCTTATTTTGATCTGGCCAAAGCATTTGATACCATACCTCATCCCAGAATTGTAAGGAAACTGACATTCCTAAGCATAGATCTTAATGTGTTAAAATCTAGGAACAAGTGGAAGAAAGACAGAGCCCACATAACCAGTGGAGTCCCCTAGGGTTTTTTTCTGGATCCCCTCCTGCTTGGCATGTACTTCCCTGATCTTAAAAATAATAACCAGGACCTCTTGTTAATCATATTTGCAGAGGACTGCAAATTGGGTGTAGTTGCACTCTTCAGAAAGGCTTTTCCTTAGTTAATACTTGAGTATGGAAAATGGGCTTAAATTGAATACTAAAAAATGTAGTACTGTTTCTTTCACAAAAAAAGAATGGCTCAGTGGTTAAATGTTGTCACCTCACAGCAAGAGGTTGTATGGTTCAATTCTCAGCTGGGGTTCCTTCTGTGTGGAGTCTGCATGTGTTCATGTGGGTTTCCTCTGGGTGCTCTGGTCTCCTCCCATGTTACAAAGACATGCATCTGGAGTGTTTCTCCCCGAGCCTCCACTGAAAATTGGCTCATTCCAAGTTGGACTTTGCTGGTAAACAAGTGATAAATAAATAAATCATCCCTAATATGCAGTATTGAAACTGCACCTCTTACTCAACAAAAATGTTGTCAGGGACCTGGTAGATGGGTCGACAGTTCCCTTTCCTTTAATCATTGTGTGACAACTGTAATGAGGGAATCATTCTGCTTCATTTAACTAAAAGTCAAAGGTATTTCATCCAGATCCAAATAAGTTATCATTTTCCTTTATTCACACTGATCCTATTCATTATAGAGTACAACACTCCTTTTGGTGTGTATCTCACTCAATATATCAGCAAACTCGAAAAGCTCCAAAGGGTCCTAACAAAAAGATATCTCTGATCTTAAGAACCATAGTTACTAGGACAGACTGAAAGCACTATTCTTGTATTCTGTGTCTTGTAGAGTTCTGATAGGGTATCTGTGCCTTGCTTACTGAACCATTAGAGGTGCAGTGGTCCTTGACCTCCTCCAGATATTTAAATTTGTTTACTAGGAAGGTCTGACTGGGCATAAAATAACCCATTTTCATTACAGGCCTAGGGAGGGAAAACTCCAAAGAACAGTAAGTCCAACTTACAGAAACAGATGCTTGGTGCCAGAGCCATGGGCTCAAGCTCAATGCCAAGAAATGTATAGCTATCCCCTTTGGGAAAAAGCATGTACCTGTGAATTACCACATAGGTGGCAGTACACTAAACATCGAAAGTGTGATAAGAGACTTAGGGAAACAGGTGGACAGTGGTCTCACCTTCAATAACCACATCGTCACAACAGTCAGGAAATCCTTCTATGTGGCACACCTCATCACAAAGGGCTTTTCATCCAGAAAAAAGGAGGTCATTGTCCCACTGTACTCATCACTCATTAGACCCATTATAGAATACAATACCCCATTTGGTATGTACCCCTCAAGACATCTGCAACAACTGGAAAGGCCACAGAAATACCTCACTAAAAGAATCACAGGCCTAAAGCAGATGCCCTATGCTGACCACCTTAAAAATCTCCAACTATACTCTGTCACATATTGTCTACTCCGAGGTGATCTCTGCTTAACATACAGGGCCACGTCAAACCCAGAGCTGTTGGACATGCTACACTTAAAGAAATCCCAATCCCTCAGAGCCACACGCTCCAGGGATCTAAACCTTGTCATCACAATAAACAAAACATGCTGGAGGGATAGGTTCCTGACCCAGAGACTCCCCAGACTCTGGAATAGACTGCCCATACATGTCAAGCAGAGCACCTCTTTGGCCGTCTTCAAAAGGAACCTTGATGACTGGATGGGAGAAAGGAAATTCATCCCGGGGAACACGTCAGTCACCCTGCTAGACAGGGGTCCAGGGAACTAAATAGTGTGGGAAGAAATAGCCAGGGAATTGTTATGGCTAGGCTTGTATAGGCCCTAGGGCCGATAGCCTAGTACCAACCTATGAATCTATGAATAAATACAATCAGTGAACATTACAACTGATACGTGATAATGAGTGGCAGAATGAAAATAATCAGTACGTTACTTCTTTACTTGTATAACAGTCAGTTTAAATTTATAAAATTCCATTGTTAAAACAACCATGTTGTTTCATTAAGTCAGACAGCTCAGCTATTACAAGAACCAAGGACCTAAACCTTCATCAGAAGATAAACAGAATGCAGGAGCGAGAGAAAGAGAGAGGTTCATTACTCTGTACCTCCTCCTTCTCTGGAGTAGACTTCCACTGCAAGTTAAACAATATGATTCAATATCTTCCTTCAAAACCTAGACAACTGGAAAGGTGCTCTTAGGTTTACCCAAAGACTGGCCTTTCCCTCCTTGTAAAGCAGATAAAGGCTATGGATGGGTATTAGCAAAGCGTGCAGTTTTGGGATTAAATGGCCTTGAAACTCCTTTGGGACACACACACATCTGTTGATTTAGATAGACATCAGCCCTTACTTCACTGAGTGCAATTAAGCAACCCCAATTCTGGTTGCAGAAGGAATTTACCTACCCACAATGGCAGGGGGTTCGTCATCATATACCCTTATTTATATGTATACTACAAGGCATGTTTTGGCTAAGCATGTTGGTAGAACTGCTTCACAGCTGTTTACAACTTAATCTTATGTTGCAACCTGTGCTCTTATGCTCAGGAACCATACTGAAGTTGGGCTGTAGGGACTGGACATTGTCCTTCTGGACAAGTATTTTATATGGAAAACCTTTACATTTTGATCCACTCAGCTGTAAGCTAACAGGTCTGGAACATTTCTGTAATATGTATGTCATATAGGATAAAGTGGACTGTCAAATACATTAGTAATAGTAGTAGTAGTAATAATAATTTATGCTTTGTTGACTGGGTTAGTCTCACTAGACTTGTAGCCTCTTTTCATGGGGAGACCTGAAGTGGTATCTGTACTGACTACGAGAAATATGACCATGACACCAGCGGAAATTCCCTTACACTCTTCCTGTGGGCAGGACCAGTGGATAACAACAGAAGAGGAGTACACCATGGAGAAGGATGATGGTACAGCTCTAGATGTGCAGGACCAGTAACAACAGCAGAAGGGGAGTGCACCATGGAGAAGGATGATAGTACAGCTCTAGATGTGCAGGACCAGTGGGTGACAACAGAAGAGGAGTACACCATGGAGAAGGATGATGGTACAGCTCTAGATGTGCAGGACCAGTGGCAACAACAGAAGGGGAGTGTACCATGGAGAAGGATGATGGTACAGCTCTAGATGTGCAGGACCAGTGGCAACAACAGAAGGGGAGTGTACCATAGAGAAGGATGATGGTACAGCTCTAGATGTGCAGGACCAGTGGCAATAACAGAAGGGAGTACACCATGGAGAAGGATGATGGTACACCTCTAGAAAGTAAAAACTGTTGACATCATTGGGGTACAAATCAATGTGGATGTTACAAATAATGTGAGAGAATGAAGGTTCCACAGTGTTGGTATTACAGGAAAGAGGTCTGAAAGCAAAGTATTACAGTACATGATTGGTGAGGTAGAACGAGAGGAAGAGGTTGCTTTATCTTGCTTGACTGCTGAAGAGAAATGCTTTTTGGGAGAAGGAAATAGTGAGATGGGTGTTTGAGATGTAGCAGAGCGACATACTTGTTTCTGGGAAGCAATGGTGAGAATTTGATGAGCACTGTGATTGAACATCAGATAAATGAAGTGGTTTATGAATCTCAAGCAGCAGGTAAGTGTTTATAACATTACTATTCATGTGCAGAAGTTGTATGTTGCTGTTGCTGTATCAAGCAGCAGCTGCAGAAGGGCAATCAACTTCGCGTTTAAAATGTTCCCAGCTGTACATACTTCAACTAAAAGTGGAGGACAGAATAAAAGAAGTGAAAGTAGGAGATTCTCTTGTTTCCCCACTTGGTTTTGCTACAAAAAAATATCAGAGCTCTGATACACCTTGGTTTAGAACCATTTTATGAGAAGAATACATTATACTGAAAATGTCAGAAAGTATTTGAAATAAAAAGAAAGAAAGAAGGAATGGATGAAAGTCGGTTATGGAATTGATCATGGGAGGTTTGGAACAAGATGGACATTAATGGTGAGACCATAATTAAGTGACTTTGGGGAACTTCATGAGAATAATAATTTGAATACTGAAAATGAAGATACCAAAAATATTGAAAAAAGGTGAAGAATATAATGTACAGGATGAAAAGATATGGGTAGTACAAATGAATATGTTAAAAATGACAATGTTGATATTACCAATATGTATGGGGCATAAAGTAAGGGAAATGATGAAGGGAATGGTGATGAAGGGTTACTAGTTGTACTATTGATAACAAGTTGTAAAAATAAGATTTCATCAGAAGAGGGTTACAAAAAAAGGGAAAAGAAAAATGAGAAAAGGTAACTTGAAATCTCTTGCTTTAATTGTTAACATTATTTAATGCTATTAAAATACTGTGAGATTTCTTATATTGAAATGCTGTCAGAGACATGTAAATGACGTAATATGCTTAGAAGACATTAGATTGTTGAAAGAAAGGCAAAAGAAAACAAGTGGAGAAAATATGGGCCAATATGTTTTGGGAGGTTTGGTAGGGATCTTATAAATGTGATAATAGTAGTACCAGGTATTTGCATAATATATGACATTCAAAATAAGTAGAGATTTATAATAATTTATACACATAGTGATATTAAAGAAAGAAATTTAATGTTTGAGGAGCTTTGGGAATTGTGTTATTGTAAATATGGTCATAATATACAGGATTTAAATAGCAATTTATAAAAAGACAGGCATTAATATTAAGGTATGTAAGCAGATGGTAAAACGTGGAAAGTAACAGACTGGTCAAAAGAGATTGTACACATGTATAAAAGAGGTAATATGAAAACAAATTGATTGTGCTGTGATGTCTGAAAGTGTAATGGAGGTTAAATGGAGGAAAGGGGGCATGTTTTACTGATCATTGTGCAATATGGGCAGAGATTGGAGATATGATTATATCAGAGAAAGAAAATGACTAAAAAGGTTGATGGGGAAGATTGTAGGAACAAAACAGTTTCAAGATTGTATAGAAGAATTATGGAGAAACAGTTGTACTATGAAACTTTGCCATAAGAGCGGAATGAGTGGTGGCTGGTATATAACAAAAAATATTAAAAAAATATGATTTATTGGTGGAAAGAATACTAAAAGAAGGAAAAGGAAATAAAGTGTATTACAGAAAATGAACAAGTATTATTAAAGGAAGAGAATGGTATTATAAGCAAAGAAAGATATATGTATAATAAGAACACAGAAAGGATAAATATTAAAGAGAATTTTTTTTTACTGGACAAAAAAGAGGATGTATCTCCATTTTAAGGATAATTGTTAAAGGTCATGAATGTAAGCTGGAATGAATAGTTGATAAAGATATGAAGTATATCATAGGAAGACATAGTGAATATTGTAGAAGTATATTACTGAAATTATATGGTGAAAAAGTACAAAAGGAAAGTAGTAAGTGAAAATATTTACTGATGAAATAGAGAATACGGCAAAAAACTAAAAACTTAATAGAAAGCTTTTCAGTCTGGTATGGAAAGAAATGAATAGTTGTAAAAGGGTATGTTAGGGCATTATTAAATGTATATATAGAAAAGGAGAGAAGGAAAATATTAAGGATTAGAGACCTTTAACTTTAAATAATACAGATTACAATATATTTATGAAAATCATACAGAAAAGAGTGAGTAGGGAATTAATACATGCAATACATGTGATGGGATTTATGGAGTTGAAAACAAGTAAATGGTTTATTAATTATATTTAAGGAGACCGTGAATTGCATAATGAGAGAGAAAGTGGTACGTAAGGATGGTGTGTGTGTGATGCTAATAAGGTTTATGACAGTGCCACTCATGAGAATGTGTAGAAAATATTGAGAGAATATAGGATGGATGATAGATCAATAGTAGGATTAAAGTCCATGAGAATAATTAACACACTATTTATGAGAGTACCTATACCAAAATGATTGTAAATGGATGGTTTGTAAAAAACTGATTGTAAGTAAGGGTGTTGTATAGGGTTGTTCACTGAGTTGGTTCCTGTTTACATTGGTATGAATGCAGTTATTGAAAGGTATAAGATTGCAGTAGGAGAAGCAGGATGAGAGATTACAAAGATGTAAAGGTCGAGATTTATATGCAAATTATTCAGTGAAGAATGTTGTGTGGTTAAAAGAAGTAATTATTAGTGTAAACATGGAGTTAAAGGAAGTTGGCATACAAATAAAGAAAAACAAATGATTTGGAGATAAGACTATGGGAGGTATTTATTTTTCAGAAAATGAAATTGATCTTATAGGATTGAAATGTGGTAAAAAGGAAGTGAGTATAAAGACGTGGAAGGATATGATGGAATAATTGAAAAAAGGCAACTAATATGTGGAGTACATTTGAGTTAACTTATGCTAAAGGTATGTCTTACACATATATATTTGTTAAGGAAATGAATTGAAATATTTAGGAGGATTGTATGTTTTCACTGCTGAATTAGGAAAAAAAATATTCCAATTTGTTTTTGGAATAATATGGGGTTCCAAATTGAACCCCATAGAAATTATGTAATATAGTATGATAAAGAACATAGAGGTTTGTGTTTAAAAATCATACAGTATATCTAGCCTCACTGTACATATACTGTTAATTGAAAAAAAAAGAATGATAAAAACAGTAGTGATGTAGGGAGAGTTATATGGGAGAAAGATAAATATTTTGGATAGAAGTCAGTGGAATAAGAAAAAAAGAGAAACTATGAGTGAATAGCTGATGGAGTATTACAGACTATTCACAAAGCAGATAACTGCCCTGCTTTTACTCCTGTTCTCCATTCCTTTCACCCTCGTAGATTACTTTTATCTAAAGAACAACATCTTCTCAGCATATAAACACCACAAATCATCTGGCTGCAGTCTCTACTCATACTCTGTCACTAAAAAAATGGAATTCTATCACTCTGCAAATTAGACCTACCTCTAATCTCTCCAGCTTCAACCATCTACTAAAAGACTACCTAAATAAAACTTGCATCTGCTGCTGGACTACTTCAGGTTGAATTAGTCCCTCCCTCCTTCCACCACCAACATACTTTGACTGTGCTGAGAGAGAGAAGGAATTAGTAAAATCTGTTTCGTAGACAAAGAACAAATATATATTTTGCATAGGCTATATTATCTAGTTATCTCTGTTTAAAAGAATACACTCAGTGTATTTAATGTTATCTCTGAGAACTGCAACTTGTAAATACTTTATCTGTTGACAATGTTCTTTTTCAACTTATTATAGCTGTCCAAATATTTGCACTATGTATGTATAGGTTTACACTGTATGAACTGATGCATATTTTTACTTAGTATGTCATTCTTCTGTGTTACGCTTTATAATAACTTCAACTGTAACCTTATTACGTCAATGTGGAGCTTTTCTCCATGGAACTCCACTGGAAAATGGATATTATCCCAGTCAGACTTTCCGAGAAAACAACTGTCAAATAAAATAAATAAATAAATAAATAAAATATAATAGAAATTCAGTAATAATGAAACAAACTGAAACATTAAATAATAAATATTATACTTTCAAGTTCTGGTAATCTTAAAATAAAGGATGTTCATATAAGTAGGAAAGTATGGTATGAACAAATTATGGAAAAATATATTAAGCAGTGAGAACGAGAAAGTGGTTCTATAAAAGTGATATAATGGACAGACAGAAAAAGATGTGGTGAGATGAAAGAAATTGGTAATTTTTGAGATTAATGTTTAAAAAGATACATTTAAAGGTCAGATAAAGTGTAAGTAAGTAATTGAGAGCTTGTGTAAGGTGTGTAAAGTGCAGAAAACTATGGAACATGCTCTGTTTGAATATGAAAGAATTGGTGTATGGAAAACATTCACAAAGACTTCAATATGAAAGTTTTCAAAAAATAAATATGTTTATGATAACATATGGTGTGTATGATAAAAATGAATGATAAAGAGAAAATGGATAATTATTAATAAATGCTATTTGGCTTATATGGAACACTATATGTGAAGAATTGTTACTGACTAAGATGTGGGACACTGATGTTATACAGTACATAAAAATGTCTAGTGAAGAAGGTATGGAGGCTAATCTGTTAAACTGTTGAGAACTCTGGAGTGGTAATAATGTACATTTTTGTGCAAACAGCATATTTAAGTTGTAAACAAGTAAATAAAGCATCTACTCCATTTGATACATGCCATGGGATACTTTACATCCGCATGGGCTACCATCAATTCTGGTAGCTAGAAACCTAATTTAGCATCTTACACAAAGGACAGCATACTCAGGAATGGAAACACCCCCTTATGCTACATTGCAATATCTGTAATGGAAAAATGAACCCAAGTGCTTAGGATGAGAATAGAACCCACTACCTTCTGATCTTCTTTCACTAATGGGGATATCAAGCAGAACTTGATTTAAAGGATTGTGAAAGTCATGGTTGCATTTGCCTAATATATTTGTATGTGGTACAATAATGGATAAATTATTACGAGTCAATTTAATAGCTTACTTAACTGTTTCTTTATTTGCATTGTTAACTCGGTAAACAGACTAAGCTCAAATTCAGCCTTGTCTGTCCTGGGACAAAAATAGAAAATGAAAGTTGTAAAGTATTCAAAATATTACAAATGTGTTCAGATACTAAAATAGCAAATGAAAGCTGTAAAGTATTCAAAGTATTACAAATGTGTTCAGATACTAAAATAGCAAATGAAAGCTGTAAAGTATTCAAAGTATTACAAATGTGTTCAGATACTAAAATATTCTAATTGCATCAAATTATACTCACTAATCCAAATGGGGAGAGGGAGAAGCGACTTTGCCATCACCATATTCAAATGTGCTAGTTTAATAAAATGGTACGGCACCTCCACATAAATCCAGATTAGTCCTAACTGTCTTGTCATAAATGCTAAGCGAGTTGACATTAAAGTGGACTAGTACAATGCTACTGGAGGATAACAGTTTAAATCGGGTGGAAAATAGATGGAGAGACAGTGAATAGTATGATGAACATTTACAATCTGCATTCTAACATTGCTAATAAAGGTAATAGTACAAGTGGATTAAAGCTGTAAAAACCAGACTCAGATGGGTATGTTACATTACTCAGCATGACTCCTGTTGTAAAGTCTAGTTTCCAAGGTGTGGTATAATGCCTAATTCAATCCTTGCACAAGACAAGTGCATACAAGTTAAGTAAAGGATGTCTGCATGAAGATATTTACATGTATAAATTCACATATTTAGAGTGATGGAGAGAATCAGTCATGTGAATGGTACAGATTCATAGCTGTCACTGGTACACCTATCTGTAAGGAATGCTTGGAGCCTTATTTTGAATTCAAGGAGACTATATATACTTTTGACAAAGGAGAGGGAGTAGATCATAAGACATAAGGTGACACTGGAGGTAAGGATGCATTGGTTGTATAGATATCTTAGTGCAGAATTTAATGTAAAACTATGTTCTATTTGTAAAGGAGTAAGGTAAGCCAGAGGTTTATATCCATTATGAGGTAAATGTACCTCATGTGGGGGGCTTGGTTATATCAGCTGTCCTCATAGAGATGTTACTTTATCAGACCTTGAGATGATTTCTGATGTAGAGGAAGGCACTTTTGATTCATATGGTTTGGATCATGGTTGAATGCATATTCGGCATACTCTAGGAGAATACATATGTATCTCGGAGGCAGCATCCTTGGAATACATTGAGGTAGTTAGGGATCTGACTCTAAATAGAATGAGAGGTAATACTGCTTGGAGCATGCAAAACTGCCTGAGAAAAGAAAATGAAGGCAAATGTAATGCTTCCGAGGTTTTAAGTAGCACTTCACCATCATAAAAATAAATCCTGTTTGAAGTGGAAGGGACAAAGACAGGAGAGGTAGGAGGAATGGAGAAAAACTAGGCGTTATGATTAAATAGGAAACTATTTTAAGACTGGAAGAAAAAAAGATCCTGTACCATCCGAATGAAACTATGTCTAAAGATCTGCCTGGAATCTAAATGGTTTACATAAACTAATACGTTCACATAATCACGTGGAATTGATAGTACAAAGTGTTTACTGAATGTCAAAAGCATGGAATGAGAGGTAGTTGGAGGATATTTGTTATGGGAACAGAATTTAGTTAACAGTATTGGTCATCTGACACAACCAAACTGATTCTAACAAGTGCAATGACGGTGGTGAAGTACATCCAAACCATGTGATTTGGGAGGTGGGGGCGCTCTCCTGTCCAGAAGGATAGCTTTAGAGGATCTTGTAACCCTTAAATGAAAGCAAACAAGTAAGTAATTTGGGAAGAACTGATTATCAAATGTTGAAGCTGGGCCAAGGGTGTAACTCTTAACCTCTTAGCTCAAGAATTTGGGAAAAGACAAAAGTAATGGGGGGGGGGATTCAAATCAAGGACAGGTTTTAAATATTGCTCTTATAAACCTAAGACATTGCTGGAATAGCTGGAAAATCAGGTTTAGCATTGATATGCAGTTTCTGGAGGATCTCAAAGTCTGAAACTCAAATGAATGAAATTACTTAGCTACTTTGGTCCTTAATGATGTGACAGAAAAACAATTTTTTTTGTTTTGATGAACAGATCAAAAACGTGAAGGAAAAATATAGACATTCTGTGAAATTATGGACATTGAGATGTGTCAAAACTGAAAGAAAGCATCTTCAGTAACAAGTTATTTTAGTCATATTATCATTTAAGTACATATGCCTAGATTGCATGTGAAAGAGAAGCTGAAATTACTTACTCCTCCATGAAACAAGCACACTTTTTCACACAGCTATCACCGAAAAGGGGAACTGCCTTAATATTTTAAACATGCTCTTAATTAATGAGGGACAAATCCAGAAATAAGCAGGGACACTTTTAAGTTAGTATTATTAACATGTGATGTTGACAGAAAATGAGAATGTGATTTAACATACATTTGCTGAAGTAAAAGAAGTCTATAACTCTAATTATTGTAATTATTTATAAGTGTAATGCACCACATGTTTGTGCAAAAGTCACCAGTTTTAGGAAGGATTAAGAAGAACAGATCTAAAATCTGAGTCAAAATCAGGGACAGTTGAGAGGCATGATTTTAAACATGACTTTCAACTGTCCATATTTTTGCCTCATATTTTTGGTCTAGTCCTCATAAAATTAGTGGTTTTCTACTGAGAACCAAAGTAACTAAACAATGACAGACTTTTGAGTTTCGGTCTTCATATCCTTTCAGAACATTCATGTTAACCCAAAATCTTATTGTGACAGCTTTCTAAATTTAAAAGAGCAGTATTTAAAATATGTCCTTATTTTTTGGCCTCTGCCCCCCATTATTATTGGCTTTCTTCAATTTTTTTACATTAAGAGGTTGAGAGGTATGATCTTAATGGCTTTAAATAGCTTAAAAAGTGGGGGATTGAACTTTTTCTTTTAACTGATTACAACATGTTTTCTAAGAATGTCCCTATCATTTAATCATTAAATGTGTAATGAAGCAGTACCCGAGATGAATCACTGGTACTGCCTAATCCTTTATTTACTTTCCTGTACTCTAGTTCATGGTGCAACTATAGCATTTGGTGAAAGTCTTTGGGCATAAGGTGAAGGATTCCAAGACAGGATGGGTGCATACCTTTCAACATCTTAGCACAAAATGGACAAAGCTCCAAATAATGGGGTGGCAAAGCCCCCCAAACTGGTAAAAAGTTTAAATACTGGTCATTACCAATATGGGTAACCGGTGTTCCATACCAGAGGTCAACTCCTCACTGGTCAGATCTGACAACAAGCTAATCACCCTAGACATCCATATCCCACCCCCACCCCCCATTAAGAAAACCACCGTCAAAAACTACTCCAAAGCCAACTTCATGCTTCTTAAGACAGAAGTGGCAAACTTCATGACACCCGTGCAGACGGAAAATACAGGTATGACTGCTGAATCTTACACAAATGCACTGTATAAGCACATACATGAGTGCACAGATCGTGCCATCCCCAACAGAATCAAGATACTATCCTCCAAAAAAGGAAGCCAATCTGGTGGTCCCCTGCCATAAACAAACTCTACAACAGAAGGAAGAAGCTGTTGCAAAAAAAGAGTAAAATCCCAAGACTGGAGGAACTCCCTGGTCAGCTTCAGTAAGAAGCTGAGATTCCGCATAAAATCCTCCAAAGCCAGTTATGAAAATAAAATTGCCACTGATTCCAAAGACAATCACAAAGCATTCTACAGCCATGCCAAGAATCTCAATGGCAACACTCAGATCTACTCTGAGCTACAGCACAATGGCACTAAATATACAGAACCAACCGATATTGACAACATCCTGGCAGATAGGTTCAATGCTAACTTCACCCCCCTCTCACCCTCCAAAGGGCCCATCTTAATACTGGAAGAATGCAAAGCCCCTGTAATAATGGATGAACAAGTAAAGACTGCACTCTCCAAAGCCAAGAACACAGCATCCATGGGACCAGACAACATCCCAGGCTTCGTACTGCATGAACTAAAGAACGAACTGGCACCCCACCTATGTACCATGTTCAATCATAGCCTCACCTCAGGCTATGTGCTTACTTAATGGCACACAGTGATGGTTATCCCACTCCACAAAGGGGGTGCCACCATGTACCCCAGAAACTACTGCCCCATTAGCCTTATGAGCCTGGTCTGCAAGGCCATGGAACATATCATCTTGGAGTTTATAAACAAAGACATAGGTAACCTCCAAATCCTGGACCCCACTCAGTTTGGGTTTGTAAAAGGTAGATCATGTCTACTAAACCTGACTGATTTCTTTGAAGCAGTCACTGCAGCCGTAGATGAGGGCAAGGTAGTGCACACAGCGTATCTTGACCTCGCCAAGGCTTTCTATACCATCCCCCACTCTGGAATTATAGATAAACTCACTAAACTGGGCATAAATCCCCATGTCACAAGATGGGTGGCCAACTGGCTCACTGACAGAACCCACACAGTAAATGTAGCCAACTCCAAGTCCGACTTCATACCAGTGATGAGTGGAGTACCACAGGGTTCGGTCCTGAGTCCTCTCCTGTTCGGCATCTACTTCTCTGAAATGCAAGCCAACACAGAAGGTCTTTGGCTAACAAAATTCACAGATGACTGCAAACTGGGAGCCATAATACAATCGCCTAATGATGTAGACATTCTACAAAAGGGCCTCACAGAGACAGATGCTTGGTGTCAAAGTCATGGCCTAAAGCTCAATGCCAAGAAGTGCACTGTGATCCCCTTTGGGAAAAACTCAGTACCCATGAACAACCACATAGGTAGTAGTTCACTAAACACTAAAAGTGTGATAAGAGACCTCGGGACACAGTTGGACAGTAGTCTCTCCTTTGATAACCACATCGCCACAGTAGTCAGAAACTCCTTCTATGTGGCACACCTCATCACAAAAGGGTTCTTCTCTAGAAAAAAGGAGGTTGATGTTCATCTCTACTCATCCCGCATCAGACCTATTATAGAGTACAATGCCCCATTTGGCATGTATCTCCCGAGACACCTACAACAATTGGAAAGGTCACAGAAATACCTCACTAAGAGGATTACCAGCCTCAGACAGATGCCATATGCAGACCATCTCAAAAAACTTCAGCTCTACTCCAATGCATATTGCCTACTTAGAGGTGATCTCTACCTTACATACAAAGCTATGTCAAACCCAGAGCTGTTGGACATGCTATACTTCCCAATCTCTCTGAACCACATGCTCCAGGGACCTAAACCTTGTCACCACAATAAACAGAACATGCTGGAGGGGATAGATTCTTGTCCCAGAAACCTCCCATACTCTGGAACAAACTACCCATTCATGTCAAGCAAAGCTCCTCATTGGCCCTCTTTAAGAAAATTCTTGACGACTGGATGGGAAGTAGAAAATTCACTCCAGGGATAACTTCTGTGGCACTGCTTGATAGGGGCACAAGAAAATATTTTTTCTTGGATGGCAAAAGCCAGGGAACCTTTTTGGCTAGGCTTATATAGGCCTCAGGGCCGATAGCCTAGTACCTACCTATGAACTTATGAACCTATTGCTCTTATATACTTAGAAAACATTGCAGCCATCCTTTAAATACTTTGCATTTACAGATGGAAATATTATGGGACAGTTTGCCCTTTTTGAGTGGACATGTGTGTAATTTTTTTTTATTGCTGCCATCAAGAAGTTAAGATGTACTGCTTTAGGTATATCTCTATAGTGGTTATTTGGTGATGACTTGTGAAAACTACTTTTAAAAGTGAAAACGTGTGTGTGTGTAAAACATTTTATTTTTTGAGGGGACATGTTCATAGGTAAACATAGTGCATAGCTTGGTTTTATAAGTGGAAACGCTAGAAGTCTAAATCTCAAGATGCACTCACTCGAAGCACTCCAGTTTAAAGCAACAGAAAGCACCCCTGCGCTACCAAGCTATAACCCATTCCACACCTTTCAGCCCGAAACATGGACCGAAGCTCCAAAGGCAGTGGTGTCTCCATATTCATAAAGGATATGCACACCTCCAGACTAGTAGCCTAGCATAACACATCTGAGATACTTCAGGTACAACTAACATTGGGTAAGACTGAGATCCAGGTCATAGCCTGCTATAGGTTCCCATCCATGTCCCTAGACTCTCGATCCATGTTCCTAAGCACCCTGGAATCTATCAAGGTCCAACCCAACACTCTCATACTAGGAGACTTCAACTACCCCTCCATCAACTAGGAAAACTACTAAAGCACCAATACACTGGCCCAGCGCTTCCTGGAATTCATCAATTCCAGTACCCTGGACCAGCTCATTCAGACCCTCACTAGAGGAAGCAACATCCTTGACCTGGTTATTACTAACATGGGTGACTGTTGCTCTGCACCAATAGGCAATCCCTCCTTGGTCAAATCTGACCATAAAAGTAATCACCATGGAAATTCACATCTCACCCACACACCCCGCAAAGGTAACCACCTTGAAAAATTCTCCAAAACTGACTTTTGGCAGAGGTAGCTAACTTCACAGCACCCATGCCAATGGAAAATAGCTGCATCACTGCCGAATCATACACCAGTGCACTGTACAAACATGTACATAAATGCATGGAACTAGCCATACCCAACAGAACCAAGATGCTGTCCTCCAAAAAAAGGAAGCCAATCTGGTGGTCCCCTGCCATTAATAAATTCTACAACATAAAAGGGAGAAACTGTTGCAGAAAAAGGTAAAGCCCCAAGACTGGAAAAGGTCCATTATTAGCCTCAACAAAAAGTTGAGATCCGTCATCAAATCCTCCAAAGCCAGCTATGAAGGCAGACTTGCAGCACACACTGAAAACAATCCCAAAGCCTTCTGTAATTATATCAAGAACCTCCACGGCAATACGCAGATTTGCGCTGAGTTACTGCACAATGGTACCTCCTATACTGAGCCAACAGATATTGCCAACATACTGGCCGACAGATTCAGTGCCAACTTTTCACCTCCCCCCCCCCAGGGACCAATCACAATACTGGAAGAATGTCAGGCACCCAGCATTACTGCAGCACAGGTTAAAGCTGCATTGTCCAAGGCCAAGAATACAGCTTCCATGGGACCTGATAATATCCCTGGCTATGTTCTACGTGCACTACAAAGCGAACTGGCACCACATCTGTGTGCTCTGTTCAGTCACAGCCTCACCTCTGGCTTTGTCCCTACCAAATGGAGCACTGCTACAGTCATCCCTCTCCATAAAGGGGGAGCAACTACAGGCCCTGGGAATTATCACCCCATTAGCCTGATAAGCCTGATATGTAAAGCTATGGAGCACATCATCATGGACCTGATTAACAAAGATATAGGAAAACTCCAAACTCTACACCCCACACAATTTGGCTTTGTGAAAGGGAGATCATGCCTGCTCAACCTGGTTGACTTCTTTGAGTCAGTCACCAGGGCTGTGGATGAAGGTAAGGCAGTGCATACCATACAGTCTACCTCGATCTGGCCAAGGCCTTTGATAATATTTCTCACTTGGGAATTATTGATAAACTCACCAAACTAGGCATCAACCCCTACATCATTAGATGGGTTGCAAATTGGCTCACAGATAGAACATACAGTGTGAAAGTAGCAGATTCCAAGTCAAGACTGGTGACCAGTCAAAAGTGGAGTCCCACAGGGATCGGCCCTGGGTCCTCTCTTGTTCGGCATCTACTTTTCAGAAGTCCAGGCCAACACAAAGGGACTCTGGCTGACAAAGTTCACAGACCACTGCAATCTGGGAGCCACTATTAACACCCCAAGTGATGCAGACATCCTACAGAAAGGCCTAACTGAGACCAATGACTGGTGTCGAAACCATAGCCTTAAGCTTAATACCAAAAAATGCGTTGTCATTCCCTTTGGTAAAAACTCAGTTCCCACTAATTACCACATCAGTGGGAGCCCACTGAACACTGAAGGCATTATAAGAGATTTGGGGATGCAGGTTGACAGCAACCTCTCCTTCGACCACCACATTACCACTGTGGTCAGAAAATCCTTCTATGTGGCACATCTCATTACCAAAGGTTTTGCATCCAGGAAGAAAGAGGTCATCATCTCTCTCTAGTCTTCCCTCGTTAGACCAATCATTGAGTATAATGCTCCATTTGGCATGTACCTCACTAAACACCTGCAACAGCTGGAGAGGCCACAGAGGTACCTCACAAAGAAGATCCTAGGCATTAAACACATGTCCTACATGGACAGACTCAAAAGACTCCAGCTATTCTCTGTCTCATATCGCCTAGTTAGAGGTGATCTCTGTCTGACTTACAAAGCCATGTCTGACCCAGCTCTGTTAGAAATGCTACATCTAAAGAAATCCCAGTCCCTCCGCACCACATGCTCTAAAGACCTCAACCTCATTACCACAATCAACAGATCATAATGGAGGGACAGATTCATAACCCAGAGACTGCCCATGCTATGGAATAGACTTCCCATACATGTCAAACAGAGCACCTAGGGTTACCACCTGTTCCACTTTGAGAGGGACAGTCCCTCTTTGGGCAGTTGTGTCCTGCAAAAAAAAAAATTGAAAAAATGGCAAATGTCCTAAGATTTTAGGACAGAAAATTTCAAATATTTTCTTTAACAGTTGTATAAAACAGTTATTTTGTATCTGAAACACCTAAATGTTATAAGAAACAGAATAAGCAACTAAAATGCTACAAGAATAAGCTTTTATTTATGCAAAAAAGTGAAGTTCTGTCCTTTGTATTGGCCATGGGTATGTTTTGCCCTGCAAAATCTGACATTTCTACAAAAAATGTCCCACTTTGGGCATTTGAAAAGGTGGCAACCCTAAGAGCAACTCACTGGACCTCTTCAAGAGAAATCTTGATGAGTGGATGGGAAATAGAAAATTCACCTCAGGGATCACTCCAGTGGCTCTACTAGACAAAGGCACTGGGAACTAAGGTCGAGTGGCACAATGCCAGGGTAATCCTATGGGCTAGGCTTGTAAAGACTCCAGGGCCATTAGCCTAGCACTCACCTATGAACCTATATATATATATACAATTCACTTAGCAAGGGCAAAGTTCAACTTAGGTCACGTGTAGTAGTTTAGTTGCCAACTTAGCCCGCGATAACATAATAATAAACAAAAATAGGCGAAATTGAAGTGTATTAACCCACCAGATGCGCAGTAGCAAGTCCCGCCTGCGAACATTTTGACTGCACCGCCCACCGTTTGACTAACACAAGGTAATTTATGCGATATCTGTGTGAATGCAACCAAAACACAAGTTAATCGCACAAAAAGATCCGATTATAAAGAAAACATAACTTCTCCCTTTGTTTGGAGGAGGAGTGTAATATGTTAGTTATAAGCAATGAGAAATTTGTGCTTTTCCTAGAAGTCTGACCCTGGTGATGAACATGAAATATCATATACAGAGAACCTCCACTATGCTCTAGAAAAAAATATATATTTTTTTCTTTGACATTCTAGTAATGGAAACCTTTTCTGTGCACTAAGAGGATTTGGCTTTCGGTTGTGAAGTTGCATTGTCAGAAAGCAGTTTTATTCTCCTCTTAAAAAAACTCTTCTTATTTAATCTGCTTGTTTCTACTATGAATGTACAGTACTTTTCCGTTATCGGGGCAACAAGTTTAATGACCACTTGGAATATTAACATGCGGTCCCGATGATCGCACTACTGCTGTTGATGTGAGTACAGCTTTCACTTCCTCTAACAAAACACTTCAAGTGGGAAATTATGATAAAAATGAATAATGTGCAGTTTTCCAGAGAAGGTACCCCGTTCACATTGCAAAACACAACTGGGTGATAGTCCAATAACTATCTTAGTTTCACTAGCCATCAGCTATGGCAACATGGTTTTCACAAACCTCCCTCTGTCCTTAAGCTCTTCATGTGTGGCTGCGGTGTTAAACTCCACCAAGCACACTTCTCATATTAGTCCTAATGCAACGACTTTTGAACTCTCAGAAAGCAGCATAAAACTACATGAAAAGAATACAATGTCTCACCGTTAATTGAACATCATTTCTCTTTTTTTGGAAACCTTATTTCGCAAATTCCAAAGGCAAGTTGTGCCTATTTCTTTATTTCGTGAACTTAGGCTAAAAACAGACACCCACAACCTCTAACACCGCATCAGGAAGCATTTTACTATTCTAATGGAAAGGGACTGATTGCTCGAAAGTCATTATTAGCATGTTTGTGTTTATTAAATGCTCAGTTTTTAATTCTATTGGATTTGCCGTTACATTAGCATTGCGTGTCAATCACGGCACATAGCCGTTGTTAATCCCGCCCGCCCACATGTCAATCACGGCGGGCACGCCCATTCCTGCGTGAACTTGGTGGTGGGTTAATACGCTTCAATTTCGCCCAAAAATAAAACAGGTTTGCAAAAACTAAATGACATGTTTGCTTGATAAAGAGTTTTAAGTCTATTGACCTTAATTTGTCCGGAGCACGCGGAAGCTATTTCAGTCGGGTCACTGATGTAGCACAGGACTCCACCCACGTCCCCTAAGGAGGGCCGGGCCCTCCGTTCTGTACGATGATTTGCTGCAGCATTACCCTCCTCAAGGTTTAACTCGAGTTTCTCATCCTTATTTAAACTGTGTGATGCTACTGAAGAACAACATAGAGCACTCTGAAGTAGGGGAGTTTTAGCGTTGTCTTCCTTATAGTGAGATTGACAGTAGTGTCTATATTTTTGACAAGCGATAACAATCGTGCGATAGTCTCATGAATGATATGGCGGAGGAAAAACTGATTACACTGAACGGTGCTGCAGCGTCTACCGTATCTGAATGTAGTTTTCTATGTAAGGCACTGTCTGCCAGAAGCTTGGATAAGACGGACACCGATCTGGGCATTTCTCATGGAGCTGCGGGTCACCAGGTGCCCCGAAGGAGGAGAGTGCCTTGTGGGTCCAGCTATAATAGTGGATCGCAGGAAAATCTTCCTAGTCCCGTCTCAGAAACTCGGGTACTTGTTATCAACACTGGAGGGACCATTGGTATGACGTACCAAGATGACGGTGAGCATTTTAGTTATGTACAGGTTCATTTGTCATGTACACAGTTACTGAGCTCTGGACTGGTGATTTGCATGTATTAGGTTGTAGTTACTTTTCAGACACCCACAGTACCGCCTTCTGAAGTTGATATGTTTTGAAAGATAAAGACACTAGAGGTACCACCTCTTACTCCTTTTTACGCATCGCATACCATTTTGGGCAGTTTTGTACTGCAAAAAATAGGATAGGTGCCAAATGTCCTGAGATTTTATGTTAAAAAATATTTGATAAAGTTTTTTCTAAAGGTTGAAAAAACAACCCTTTTGCTTCTGAAACAGTTTTATATTCGATGAAACAACAGAATCAACTCACATTCTACAAGTGACTTTTTTATTTTTTCTAAGAAGTGGAGTGTAGAACTTTGCATTGGGTGTGAATATGGTTTGTCCTGCAAAATCTCAGGTTTCCTTAAAAATGCCCTACTTTAGACACCTGGAAAGGTGATAACCCTAAAAGACTTCACAGCCCCAACTTGTGTGTAAGGCATTCTTGCCTAAATTAAGACTTAGTTGCTGTTATTTGCTACATCATTGTGTGTTGTTTTAAAACCCCTTTATTGAATTATCACTTGTGACATAGGTACATTTACATTTATATAAAAGTAATCAGATTGCATTAACAAGTTAAAATTAACAAACATTATGCTTCCCATATATTGCTACATATTATAGCAATAACCCACGCCTGGGGGTGGGTAATGCTGGATTTACCCACGGTTGGCGTGGTTTGGTCACAAGGGCAAAACCCGAGTGGCCAAACAAAGCCAACCGTGGGTAAAGCCAGCATTACCCACACCCAGAAGTGGGTTATTGCTATTATACAATGACATTATTTAAGAAAAAAAATAATTACTTTTCTTAAATAATGGCATTGTATAATGCCTCCTTGCTGCCCTTCCCTAGCTGTCTGGTATTCTGCGGCAGTTCTGATGTACTGCGCATGCGTATGCCTACACAGTACATCAGAACTGTGGGAAAAAGCAACGGAGAAAAGCAAGATCTCCGTTGCTTTTTACAAACTGTCTATGTTAAAGGAGTTTAACATAGCGAGACAGCTTTAAAAAAGCAACGGAGAATCTCTGTTGCTTTTTTTAAAGCTGTCTCGCTGTGTTAAACTCGTTTAACATAGCGAAACAGTGTGAAAAAATAGTTATAGTAATGGAAAAAGTCCGGGCGGCCGGACCTTTTTCCATTAGTATAACTCTGATTTACAACGTGCACGCTGACCAGTGAGCGTGCACGTTTTTGAATATTAATGGGGGGCAGTTGTATAATATCATATACCCTAAGCAACATTACATAAATTATTCATTTCCTGCGCCTTTTTTTTAACTCATTCACTCCAGTGGAGCTCAGGAAGTTTGCACTGTAACTTCCAATGGGCGGAGCCTAAGCCATTTGACAGAATCAAATTATGTCCTCACATTTCAAACAAATGTTCATATTTCTGGAGCCATAGGGGTTATGAAAGAAGTATAAATGTCAAACTGTTAAGCACAAACTATTTTTTATAGTGGTAGCATTCTTTAGCTTCTAAGCCTTAAAGCTATTTTTATAAGTAACAGTAAACATAGTATCTATTACATTTGTAATATTTTGTAAACAACTTACAATATCTCGGCAACCACTCAAGTTACACACATACTGTTAGCATTTTATTCATCAAGCTGAGAATTTTCATATGAGGCTAAGGAGTTCTGTCTGTTACTTGGTTTTTGAGATATTTAGAAAAATATGAAAATGATATCTATATAAATTAACATCATAAAAACAACAGTTAATATCTATACCTGCACTAGACAGAGATCAAATAATGCAGCTGAGTCTACCATTGTGTAAGCTTTAAGATGAAATCTTTTAAAATCTTGTACATAGCATCAATCTGGAATTATTGATGCAAATGTGAACAAGCAATATTTGATGCCTAAAGGCGTCAGTAGGAGTTAACAGCAGATGCACCTGGAGGTGTCACTCACATGTAATGAGTTAAACAAGAAGCATCTTTATTAAACTGTCATGACATAAGCAATCATACATTTATATAAATGAAAACAAACCACACCAACACAATCCTAGTTGCAAGCATACAGCCTACCTTGATCTGGCCAAGGCCTTTGATACTATTCCCCACTCAGGAATCACAGCAAAACTCACTAAGCTGGCATCAACCCCTTTATCACTAGATAGAACCCACAGTGTGAAAGTAACTGACTCCAAGTCAAACTGATGACCGGTTATAAGTGGAGTCCCACAGGGTTTGGTCCTGGGTCCTCTCATGTTTGGTATCTACTTCTCTGAAGTCCGGGTCAACACGAAGGGAGTCTGGCTGACAAAATTCTCAGACAATTGCAAGTTGGGTGCTATTATTAACTCCCCAAGTGATGTTGACATCCTACAGAAGGGCGTCACTGAGACAACGACTGTTGTCAAAACCATGGCCTTAAGCTCAATGCCAAAAAAATGTGTCGTCATCCCATTTGGGAAAAACCCATTTCCCTTGAATTACCACATCAATGGTAGTCTACCGAACACAGAAGGCATTATAAGAGATCTGGGAACACAGGTTGACAGCAACCTCTCTTTTGACCACCACATTACCACTGTGGCCAGAAAGTCCTTCTATGTGGCACATCTTAATACTAAGGGTTTTGCATCCAGGAAGAAAGAGGTCATTGCCTTCCTCTACTCTTCCCTCATTAGGCCAGTCATCGAGTACAATGCCTCATTTGGCATGTACCTCACTAGACACATGCAACAACTGGAGAGGCCGCAAAAGTACCTCATAAAGAGGATCCTAGGCCTTAAACACTTGTCGTATATGGACAGACTCAAAAAGCTCCATCTATTCTCTGTCTCATATCCCCTACTTAGAGGCGATCTCTGCTTGACTTACAAAGCCATGTCTGACCCAGCTCTGTTAGAAATGCTACATCTAAAGAAATCCCAATCCCTCTGCACCACACGCTCCAGAGACCTGAACCTCATTATCACAATCAACAGAACATGCTGGAGGGACAGGTTCACAACCTAGAGAATGCCCATGCTGTGGAATAGACTTCCCATGCATGTCAAGCAGAGTACTTCACTGGCACGTTTCAAGAGAAATCTTGATGAGTGAATGGGAAATAGAAAATTCACTCCGGGGATCACTCCAGTGGCTCTGCTCAACATAGGCACTAGGAACTAAGGTCTGGTGGCATGATGCCAAGGTAATCTTATAGGCTAGGCTTGTAAAGGCTCCAGGGCCATTAGCCTAGTACACATCTATGAACCTATGAACAAACCATACTGATACAATCCCAGTTGCAAACATTATACATCAGTTATTACCTACCCAATCATTTTCAGTCAAACATTACATAGCTGTCTTCTTTTAAGCCTCATTCCTGCCCTGTATGTATTGTTCCCACAATTCCCATTTTTCCTATGTAGTTTGCTCCAAGCTTTTTCTAAAGATCTCAATTCCAGTTGTTTTATCTCTGTTACTATATTAACTACTTTTGATATAGTTGGTTTAGACAATTCCGATTCTGTATCACAGCTCAGAAAAATCATCTGCCTTGTCACACCAATCTGCCCACCCAGTACCTCTGACAGACCCTCCCACAGTGAATCCTTAAAGTCCACTAACTCACTGCAGTCCCAGGAAAATATGTTCCCAGTTACATCTTTCTTCCCCATCACACCTCCAAAATTTGCTTTCTACCTGAGAAAAAATTATCTGGAGTCTACTTGGGGTTTAAAAATATCTATGAAAACATTTCCAAGCAAAAAATCCTAAATGGTCTAGGTTTTGTTGCTTGTTTGGGAGACATACATATATCCTCTCATTATTTATTTATGAATTGCTTATTCAATATCTCTTCCCAATCCTTTCTAACTTCCTCTGATTGAGTTATCATGCAACATTTTATGTGCTGTACTAATTATTCTTTTTTTAATGGCAGCTTTTGGTCTAGATTCTACTAAAAACTCTACCAGTACTGGTCTTTCGTTTAGGACCCCCTATTTCTTTCTCTTTGCCTATACTCAATCCTTGATAGGGAACAGGTTCATAACCCAGAGACTGCCCATGCTATGGAATAGACTTCCCATACATATCAAACAGAGCACCTAGGGTTACCACCTGTCGCACTTTGAGAGGGACAGTCCCTCTTTGGGCAGTTGTGTCCTGCAAAAAAAATTGATAAAATGGCAAATGTCCTAAGATTTTAGGACAGAAATTTTCAAATATTTTCTTTAACAGTTGCATAAAACAGTTATTTTGTATCTGAAACACCTAAATGTTATAAGAAACAGAATAAGCAACTAAAATGCTACAAGAATAAGCTTTTATTTATGCAAAAAAGTGAAGTTCTGTCCTTTGTATTGGCCGTGGGTATGTTTTGCCCTGCAAAATCTGACGTTTCTACAAAAAATGTCACACTTTGGGCATTTGAAAAGGTAGCAACCCTAAGAGCACCTCACTGGACCTCTTCAAAAGAAATCTTGATGAGTGGATGGGAAATAGAAAATTCACCTCAGGGATCACTCCAGTGGCTCTACTAGACAAAGGCACTGGGAAGTAAGGTCGAGTGGCACAATGCCAGGGTAATCCTATGGGCTAGGCATGTAAAGACTCCAGGGCCATTAGCCTAGTACTCGCCTATGAACAGATATATATATATATATATATATATATATATATATATATATATATATAGTCGCAATTCACTTAACAAGGGCAAAGTTCAACTTAGGTCACTTGTAGTAGTTTAGTTGCCAACTTAGCCCGCGATAACATAATAATAAACAAAAATAGGCGAAATTGAAGTTTATTAACCCACCAGATGCGCAGCAGCAAGCCCCGCCTGCGAACATTTTGACTGCACTGCCCACCGTTTGACTAACACAAGGTAATTTATGCAATATCTGTGTGAATGCAACCAAAACACAAGTTAATCGCACAAAAAGATCCGATTATAAAGAAAACATAATTTCTCCCTTTGTTTGGAGGAGGAGTGTAATATGTTAGTTATAAGCAATGAGAAATTTGTGCTTTTCCTAGAAGTCTGACCCTGGTGATGAACATGAAATATCATATACAGAGAACCTCCACCATGCTCTAGAAAAAATATATATTTTTCTTTGACATTCTAGTAATGGAAACCTTTTCTGTGCACTAAGAGGATTTGGCTTTCGGTTGTGAAGTTGCATTGTCAGAAAGCAGTTTTATTGTTTTATTCTCCTCTTAAAAAAACTTCTTATTTAATCCGCTTGCTTCTACTATGAGTGTACGGTACTTTTCTGTTATCGGGGCAACAAGTTTAATGACCACTTGGAATATTAACATGCAGTCCCGATGATCGCACTACTGCTGCTGATGTGAGTACAGCCTTCACTTCCTCTAACAAAACACTTCAAGTGGGAAATTATGATAAAAAATGAATAATGTGCAGTTTTCCAGAGAAGGTACCCAGCTCACATTGCAAAACACAACTGGGTGATAGTCCAATAACTACCTTAGTTTCACCAGCCATCAGCTATGGCAACATGGTTTTCACAAACCTGCTCCCTCTGTCCTCAAGCTCTTCATGTGTGTTTGCGGTGTTTCACTCCACCAAGCACACTTCTCATATTAGCTGTAATGCAACAACTTTTGAACTCTCAGAAAGCAGCATAAAACTACATGAAAAGAATACAAAGTGTCACCGTTAATTGAACATCATTTCTCTTTTTTTGAAAACCTTATTTCGCAAAGTCCAAAGGCAAGTTGTGCCTATTTCTTTATTTCATGAACTTAGGCTAAAAACAGACACCCACAACCTCTAACACCGCATCAGGAAACATTTTACTATTCTAATGGAAAGGGACTGATTCCTCGAAAGTCATTATTAGCATGTTTGTGCTTATTAAATACTCCGTTTTTAATTCTATTGTGGTTTAAAAATATCTATGAAAACATTTCCAAGCAAAAAATCCTAAATGGTCTAGGTTTTGTTGCTTGTTTGGGAGACATACATATATCCTCTCATTATTTCTTTATGAATTGCTTATTCAATATCTCTTCCCAATCCTTTCTAACTTCCTCTGATTGAGTTATCATGCAACATTTTATGTGCTGTACTAATTATTCTTTTTTTAATGGCAGCTTTTGGTTTAGATTCTACTAAAAACTCTACCAGTACTGGTCTTTCGTTTAGGACCACCTATTTCTTTCTCTTTGCCTATACTCAATCCTTGATAGGGAAGACAATCTCTAACCCACAGTCCAAATAACTTCTTGGCATCTTCCCATTCTATCATCTTTCCCTCTCTAGTTATTTGCTCCCAATACCTTGATTCCTTTGCCAGTTTTCTCCAAGAGATTCCAGACCACTCTTGTCTGTATCCGTAATTGCAGTCATCCCTATCGACAGAATCTCATTTCTCCATTCCTGTGTTGGTTTAGTTCTTAGAATACATTCTGCTACTTTATGGATATAATATTCTGTATAATTATTGTTATTCTCCATAATGGCCTGCATCTAAAATCACAGTCTCTCTCCTTGTTTCTTGAGCTTCTCCACTGATTCAACATCATCCCTTTCCAGTTTGAATTATAGTTTTCTGCTTCTGCTATGTATAGGAGCCTTAACTGTGAACTGTTGAAATACCCCTTCAAATTGGGTAATCTCAATACTCCCTGTTCTGCTGGAAGGATCAGCTTATCCCACTTGACTCTTGCCATCATCCTCGCCAGACAAAGTAATTCAGCACTTTATTAATTGGTATCCACAGCTTCTCCTGTTCTTGATAAAAATATGCCTGACCTGTGTATAGGACCAAAGGAACTAAACACAATTGACTGCTTGTATCTTACTAGCCATATGATATAGCAAAGCTTCCATTTTCACAGGTTTTGCATTATCTTTTGTTTAGTCTCTTTTAACATATCCTTAGAATAATTTTAATCCATATTCCTAAATACTTCTTTTTATCATGCCCCTATAAATAATGATGTTGCTGGACCATTTAGTGAGTAGGTACATAATTTACCACTGTTGTCTTTGTTTTCGCTTCATTAATTTTGTATCCTGAAAAAATCTGAAACTGTTTCAAAATGTTCAGCACTGTAATGTCTCTTTCTGGTTTTGTCAGGTATAAAATAATATCATCTGCAACCAGAACCAGCTTTTCTTGACTTCCATACAAATTGTATCCTTGAATTTCTGAGTCCCTTATTTTCTTTGCCAGTGGTTCTAAATGTAATGCAAGTAACAAAGTGGAAAGAGGACACCCTTGCCTGGTTCCTCTGCTCAAGCAGAAATTATCAGAAAGGACCCCACCCACTTTAATTTTCGTCTCTGATCCCTCATATATGCTCCTAATCAACCTTATCATTTTTCAGGAAATGTAGATGCTTCCATTGCCCAGCTTACTCTGTTATGTGGCTTCTCTGTATCAAGACCCACAAACAATAATGGCACTTCCTTACATTCTGCTTCCCTCTGAATCTTAATGTTCTGTTAATGTTGTCAAATGTTTGCCTCCCCTCCACAAAACATATTGATCCATATCTGCCAATTTTGTTATTAGTTTTGTCATTCTTTTAACAATAATAGACAGGAACACTTTATAATCATGGTTTAGTATTGAAATGGGCCTTTATGAAGCTGGGTCCAGTGGATCTTTACTCTCTTTAGGTATTACAGCTACCACGGCTTTCTTCCAGGATGTTGGTACTTCCCCTCCTCTTAAAATACTGTTAAACAAAACATTTCAGGTCTTTATCATTTTTTTTGCCCTCCTAGCTTCCAAACTTCCACAGGAATACCATCTGTTTCTGGGGACTTTCCTGAAAATTGGTTATACATCACAGTTTTTGTCTAATCTATTCCTATCCTAACCATTAGTAATTGAGGCTCATGTACCCCTAACCTTGGCATATTTAATTATTCCATAAACATTTCCATTCATATCTTTTCTTGATTTCCATATTTCTCTGCTTTATACAGACTTTCATAGAATTTCTGAAATATTTCTAATTTCTCTACAGGCTGTCTTGTTACCTTCCTTGTTATAGGCTTCCTAAGCTTGGCAACAGCCCTTTCTACTTTGTTGCCTGAGTCACTGTGCTAAATGTTTTTGTGCTGTAGTGTTATTATCAAAAAACAGTTGCTTAACAGCAAACTTTCTAAACTTGTGCATATTATTGAGGTTGATCCCTTATTTTCTGCTTAACATTTTGCAGTTGATCCTCCTCTTGTTCTGTGAGATTCCCACTATTTTGCAGTAAATATTTTAACATTTGTCAGTCCCGCTAAATAATTCTTGTTACTTCTTAACCATAGCTCCCTTTCTTTTATTTCCACCTTATTTTTAAACTCCACCTTAACTTTATCCCGCTACCTAGCTATATTTTCAGAAACAATTTCTGTCCTCTCTAATAGTGCCTGAATAATCTCCACTACCCATTCCTTAAATTCCTCTCTTTTCAACAGATAGTTGGGAAAGCGCCAGTGTCTCATTTTTATGTCATTAGCCTGTGTTTTTATTTTAGTTATTGGCGCATGATCTGAAATAGTTACTGGATGTGCATCGAGACCATCAATTGAATTCATATGTTCTTGTGAAATGTAAATTCTGTCTAGCCTAGCCTAGTTTTTATATCGTGGGGAGTAGTATGTAAATTCACTCTGAACTCCCGTACCTGAATTCACATTTTTCATACCAAATATTTTCATACATTTCTTCAGAAATCTACCCTCCTTTGTTATACTTTCTATTCTGGGCCCCCCAGACACATCTTCACTGCTGCAAATCGCATTCCAGTCTCCACCTATAAGTAACATTCCTTGTGAAAACTGATTTATTTATTTATGTATTTAAATTTGTTGACCGGGAGTGTCCGACTGGACGTAGGTCCATTTTCAGCGGAGGCCCCGGGGAGAAAAGCTCCACAGTTAAAATAAACAGACAGTATATACATTGGATTACATAGTGAATAATAGCAAATATAACATATTTCCAGATGAAGAACATAGTACATCAGTTGACAACTAGAATCTTTATCTGTGAAGTGCATACCAGACATTAACAAATGTTACAAGAAGAAGCAGTTTGTGCTGTATAATAAGTACTGGCTTATGAGCATCTGAGCTTGCTATAATCAAGGTAGTTAGTGGAGTGGAAAGAAAGGTAGTGGTTGGATGGGGTGGATGATATTAGAGTGGGAGTTGCAAGGGCATAGCCAGCATGTTTTTAGTTGCGCTTTTAGTAAAGTTTTGAAGTGGGTGCATGATGGTATGGAGGTAATTGTGGGTGGGAGTGAGTTCCATAATTTGGCTATGGCGCAAGAGAATAGTGCTTCACCAGCAGAGTTATTGGCCTTAGTGATCTGCAAGTGATTTTTGCTGCTGGATCTTAGTAGTCTGGTGGTGCGATAGGGTTGGAGTAGATTCTGGAGGGATGGGGCATTTAGTGGATGGTTTACTAGTTTGTGGGCGAGTGAGAGTTGATACCACTGAAGGAGGTGAGGGAGTTCAAGCCAGCCCAGTTCAGCAAGTGAGAGACAGTGGTGACTACGGTAGGATGCCCCTGTGGCGAATTTGGCGGTTTTGTTGTAGTAGGTCTCTAGCTTGTTTAGATCACATTGCCTTAGGTTGGTATATATTGGAGAGGCTTAAAGTCGGGTGGAGATAAGGTGGGAATTTGCTATTGAAATCTTTGTGGACTTTTTTAGTTTATTGTCTATTTCCACTCCTAGCAATTTGGTGTGTTCAGTTGGGTATGTAGTGGTGTTGTCTTTTGCCGTGATGTTAAAGTGAGAGTTGTTTTGAGTATGTTTGGTGGGCTGGAAGATGAGTAGTTTAGTTTTGTTTAGGTTGAGTATTAATCGGGCATCGGATAACCATGTTTCAACAGAGGAAAAGTCTTCCTGTGTGACTTTTTGCAGTTTTGGGAGGGACTGGGCTGAGCAGATGATGGTCGAGTCATCTGCGTATTGTATGAGTGTGTCATGTTTGGTGGCAGAGGCTAGATTATTGGTGTAAACAGAGAAGAGTAGGGGTCCAAGGATGGATCCTTGGGGAACCCCTATGGAGACAGGTAGTTGGGGAGATATGTCATTCTGCCATACAACGGATTGTTGGCGGTCAGACAGGTAACTCTGAAACCAGTTGGTGACCGATTGTGAGAAGGATAGGTTATTGAGGAATTCTCCCAGAAATTTCATAAGCTTCATTATAGCGGCTTTAGGTGGAATATAAATACATGCCCGTGTAATCCTCCTCCATTGTCAGTAGCCCCTTAATACTACAAATCTGCCATTATTATCTCTTTTTATCCTGTTCTATTACTATTGGAGTTCCTCTTGCAATTAATAGAAGTACTCCTGTTTTCCTTTGTCGCAGGTATTCTGCTGAATAACTATCCTGAAAACCTTTCTTTATCAAATTCACATGTTCATTTCTTTCTTAGTGTATCTCCTGTAACCTAGCTATTTATACTCTACATTTTTAATATAGTTCACTACTCCAACATAACATATATTCTCCTCAACCTTTTTACTTCTCTGTCATGGGCCCCATCTTTCAGTCTTTCTTTCAGCAGACAAATGTTATCAAAATGCTGAAATTAATTTACAGGTCATATTTTAAATGGAATTTAACTGCCTAATCATTAAGTGTGTTCCTACTCACTGTTTTGGCTGTAACACTCTTATGACTTCTGATTAGTAGTTTGTTTTACTGTCAGTATAGCATAGATCTACCATGATTTTTCTTATAATTATGCTCTATATTCAAATTATGTTTTTGTTTTCTGCTTATGTATTTTTTTCACATCTTAAACTTTTTTGTATTGTTTATATTTTTTATGTCTGGAGCTTTTCTCCTCTGGCTCTGCTGAAAAAGGGCTCTCCTGCCCAGTAAGACTAACCCAGTTAACAAATGTCAAATAAAATAAATATTTAACTATGAGACCATTGACATTTAAAGACAGTATAGAAAGTGTTACTGATTGCATTCAAAAGTTATTATTCACACCTTCTGCAAAACACTTTTTTTGTTAGATGTCTAATTCCAGCTTTTCTGTTACGTGCATATACAGTTTGGCAGGCTGAACTTTTATACAGTTGTTTCTTGTCATATCCATTTGAGCCTATGTCATATCTTACAAAATTTTTGTTTTATTAAAAGTCCTTAAACAAAAAAAACAAACATGCCCCCAATACTCCCCTAAAACACATTGACTTAATACTAACAGACAAAACTATGTACATCTCGAAATATTAAAGTTTTAGGTTCATAGGTTCATAGGTTGATACTAGGCTATCTGCCGTAGGGCATTTACAAGCCTAGCCAGAGTGTGTTTGGCTTTCGCCACCCTTCTTAAATTAGTTGACTGTGCCTCTGTATAGTAGGTCACAGAAGATAGCGCATTTAAGGTTAGTTTACCGTGCCTCTGTCTAGCAGTGACACAGAAGAGATCCCAGGGGTAAATTTACAATCTCCCATCCAAACGTCAGGATTCTTCTTGAAGAGGGTCATTGAGGGGCTCTGTCTGACATGGATTGGGATTTTGTTCCAGAGTGAGGGAAGCCTCTGGGATATGAATCTGTACCTCCAGCATGTTCTATTTATTTCTGTGCTGAGGTTTAAGTCACTGGAGTGTGTAGTTCTGATGGATTTGGATTTCTTGAGGTGGAGCATGTCCATTAATTCTGGGTTGGACATGGCTTTATACGTCAGGCACAGATCGCCTCTGAGTAGAGCTGGAGTTTCTTTAGCCTAACTGCATAGGGCATCTGTTTGAGTCCCTTGATCCTCTTGGTGAGGTACTTTTGGGGTCTTTCTAGTTGTAGCAGGTGTCGGGCAAGGTACATCCTAAATGGGGCATTGTATTCAATTATGGGCCTGATAAGTGATGAGTAGAGGGGCACAATGACCTCTCTTGATCTAGATGTGAACCCCTTCGTGATAAGGTGGGCTATATAGAATGTCTTTCTAACCACTTTGGCAATGTGATTGTCAAAGGAGAGATTGCAATCTACTTGGGTCCCCAAATCCCTAATTACTTCTTCCGTACTTAATGGATTACCACCTATGTGGTAATTTGTGGGTACTATGTTTTTCCCAAAGGGAATGACTATGCACTTTTTGGCATTTAGCTTTAGGCCATGGCTCTGGCACCAGTTATCCGTCTCTGTGAGACCTTTTTGGAGGATGCTTGTGTCAGCCGGCAAGTCGATTATGGCCCCCAGTTTGCAGTCATCTGCAAACTTTGTCAGCCATAGTCCTCCTGTGTTAGCCTGTACCTCAGAAAAATATATACTGAACAAGAGAGGTCCCAGGACTGAGCCTTGTGGGGTGCCACTTGTAACTGGTTTAGAGTCTGACATGGCACCTGCAATTCTGACCATGTGGGTTCTATCCCTAAGCCAGTTTGCAACCCATCTTGTGACATAGGGGTTGATATTTAAGCTGGTGAGCTTATTTATGATGCCCGAGTGGGGTATTGTGTCGAAGGCTTTTGCAAGGTCAGGGTAGGCTGTGTGGACTACCTTCCCTTCGTCTATGGCCTTGGTGACCGTTTCAAAGAAATTGACCAGGTTCAAGAGGCAAGATCTGCCCTTAACAAAGCCGAATTAAGTAGGATCCAGTGTTTGGAGGTTCCCAATGTCTTTGTTTATGAGTTCCATGATGATACGCTCCATAGCTTTGCAGACCAGGCTAGTTAGGCTTATAGGGCGATAGTTTCCGGGGTCTGTTGTGGCACCACCTTTATGGAGTGGGACCACTGTTGCTGTACGCCATTCTTTGGGTACATATCCTGTTGTAAGGCTGAGACTGAACAGTGATTTTAAGTGAGGGTTCAGTTCTTCTTGGAGCTCATGTAAAACGCAGCTCGGGACACCGTCCGGTCCCATTGATGCTGTGTTTTTTGCTTTGGAGAGGGCAGCTCTCACCTGTGCATCTGTGATGTCAGGGAGGCTGCACTCTTTTGGGATAGTCATTTGCTCATTTGGGGGGAGGGGGGGGGAGTTTGCACTGAACCTGTCTGCCAGGATGTTGGCAATGTCTGTGGGTTCAGTGTATTTTTTGTCATTTTGCAGTAACTCAGAGCATATCTGGGGATTTCCACCCAGGTTTCTGACATAACTAAAGAAAGCCTTGTGATTATCTTTAGCGTCTTGTGCAATTTTTCTTTCGAAGCTAGCCTTAGATGATTTTATGAGGGATCGTAGTTTCTTGCTAGTACTGATCAGAGTTGCCTTCCCTTTCAGGGATTTTGCTGCATCATGTAGTAGCTTCCTCCTTCTGTTGTACAGCTTATTTATGGCTGGGGTCCACCAGACAGGTCTCCTGCCTTTGGAGGAGTGTGTCTTGGTTTTATTTGGGATAGCATGATCCATGCATTCCTGTAGGTATCCATAGAATGCGTTTGTAAAGGATTTTGCGGTTTGGGCCGTATTTTCCACTGGCCCTGGGGCTTTGAAGGTTTCCACTTCGGTTTTGAGAAGTGGGAAGTTTGCTTTTGAGAAGTTTTTGACTGTGGTTTCCTTTGCTGGGGGTGGGGACGGGATATGGATGTCCATAATGATTAATTTATGGTCGGATCTTACCAATGAGGGGTATACCTCTGGTATGGAACATAGAGTCCCCATGTTGGTGATGATCAGGTCCAATATGTTTTCCCCTCTTGTGGGAGTGGTGACCAGTTGTTCCATAGCATTTGAGTTTATAAATTCTAGGAACCGTTGGGCTAGGGTGTTGGGGCTTGAGTAGTGCTCCCAGTCTATGTTTGGGTAGTTAAAGTCACCCAATATAATGGTGTTTGGAGAGACCTTCATATTCTCCAGTGTCTTCAGGAAAGCTGAGTGGGGTTCCTGAGTTTGGGAGGGTGGTCTGTAGCAGGCTACAAACTGGAAGGCAGTTTTGCCCACTGTTAGTTGCACATGGATGGTCTCAGATGCTTTGTGCAGTGCCACTAGCCTGGAGGTATGGGTATCTTTGATGAATATGGATACTCCTCCTCCTCTTGTGGTTCGGTCCGAGTTTTGGGGCCGAAAAGCATGGTATGAGGTATAGCCTGGTAGTGCTGGGGTGCTCTCGGGAGCCTTGAACCAGGTTTCTGTTACTGCACAGATATCGATATTCTCCATACTGAGGAGAGCCTTGAGTGTGTGTATCTTGAGGTTTAAACTTCTGACGTTGAGTAGCATTACCCTTAGTTTCTTTTTCCTTGTGTTGTCTAAGGAGGTGGGTTTGTCTTTTGAGCCTTGCCTAAAAAAGGCACTATGGGGGTGGCAAGAGCCTTGACCAGTATTCGAAAACCCAGGGGTGACAGGTGCAAGCCGTCCCTAGCGAAGCAACATGGCTTGTCAAGCATGTCATCCCAGGCTGACAGACACTGGATCCCCTTTGAGTGACACCAATACTTTAGCCAATTGTTGAAACTGATAATTTTGTCTTTATACTGTGGTATCATTCTTGGTGAGGGTAAGATGCTACTCAAGGTTAGGGTCATACCGGCCTGGGCCACATGATCAGAGAGTTCCTCTATGTTTCTTTTTATGTAATCCAGGGAGGTACGTCTCAGGGCATTTACACCAGCATGGATAATGACGAAGTCATATTTGTACTTGCTTTGGAGTGACCTGAGTGCTTGTGTTATGTGGCGGATCCTGGCACCCGACAGGCAGCTTACAGTGACCTTCTCCTTGTTCAGCCTGGTGAGAAGGACGTCAGTGTGTCTGACAATAGAGTCACCTATTACAAGTGAATTAGGTGTGTTGTTTAGCCTTAAGGGCTGTGACTGTGTGGCACACTGACTTTGTGAACTATGTGATACGTGGGTATTGTTGTGGGGAAGCAGTTGCTTGGATGTCTGCTTTGGAGGTCTCTGTTGCTTGGGCAGATTTTTATTTAGAGCCTCTGAGTATGTTTTTGTGTGTTTATGTGTTTGGTTTGCTGTTGCGATAGGTTTATGTGAGACTGGATTTGTGGTGTGTGTGATTACCTTCTCCTCCAGACTGACTGTGCCAGTACTATGTTGAAAGAGGTCAGCCTCCAGTTTGGCTATATAGTTGCATCTCTCACATATATTTGAGCTTGTTGGGAAGAGGAGAGGGTTGTCTGTGTACATAAGGCAGTTGTAACATTGCCTCAAGATTCCCATATTCACCAGCTGGACTGGAGAGTAAACCTGAAACTGACTTTTGGACATGCCAGAATAGTATAAGGAATTATTTTTTGACTTGATCAAAAAGGACCAATAGGAAGCCAAGTACTTAAAGGGAGTATAAGAGGGTGTAGTGCTGTAGTTTATTAGTGCTTACTTATAAGACACTTACCCTAGCTACTGCTGGGTTTTAGAAGGAAAATAGAGTGCTTACTTTGAGATTTGGATAACTGCCCTTGCAAGCCATTGTAAGCCTATCCAGTTATCCCGTGTGAGACTCAAACCCCACATCTTATGTTTGCAAGGCAAACACCTTAACGTTAAGTAACGCATGCACTCAGGTTACTCCACAACAAGTGCAAATATGACTGTGTTACTGTCCATGTTGGTGTGAATGACTTGAGATATACCTCCCTGGACTACATGAAAAGAGACATGGAGGAGCTCTCTGATCTTGTAGCCCAGGCAGGTATGACCTTAGCATTCAGTAGCATCCTGACATCACCCAGAATGTTACCACAGTACAAGGACAAAATGATTGTTTTCAACAATTGGCTAAGCTTCTGGTGTCATTCTAAGGAGATCCAGTATCTGTGTGCCCGGGATGACATGATCGACAGACCACGATGCTTTGCCAGGGATGGCCTGCACCTGTCGCCCTTAGGATTCTGGATACTGGGTAAGGCTCTTGCCACCCCTATAGTGCCTTTTTTTAGGCAAGGTTCAAATGACAAATTCACCACCGTAACAGGTACAAGCAAGCAAAATCTGAGGGTAATGCTACTCAATGCTAGAAGTCTAAACTTCAAAATGCATTCACTCGAAGCACTCCTTAAAATGGAGAACATCGACATCTGTGCAGTGACAGAGACCTGGTTCAAGGCTCTAGAGAGCACCCCTGCCAGGATATAATTCATACCACACCTTTCGGCCACCTAACCTGGACTGAAACACTAAAGGCGGAGGTGTGTCCATATTCATTAAGGATATCCACACCTCCAGGCTAGTTGCTCAGCATAATGCATCTGAGATTATCCAAGTGCAACTGACTCTGGGCAAGACCGCAATCCAGATTGCACCTTGCCCCAGGATTCCCACTCCACATTTCTTGATACACTGGAAAATATTAGGGAACAACCCAACACCTAAAAATGGGCAATTTCAACTACCCCACCATTATCTGGGAAAACTACTCATGTACCAACTCTTTTGCTCAATGTTTTCTGGAATTCATAAATTCCAATGTCTTGGATCAACTTATCCACACTCCCACCAGGGGCAGCAATATCCTAGACCTGGTCATTACCAACATGGGCGACCAGTGTTCCACACCAGAGGTCATTTCTTCGTTGATCATATCTGACTACAAGCTAATTACCCTAGACATCCACATCCTGCCCCCACCCCACCCCCATTAGGGAAACCACTGTAAAAAATTTCTCCAAAGCCAACTTCACACTACTTAAGACAGAAGTGGCAAACTTCACGAAACCCACGCAGGTGGACAATAGAGGTACAACTGCTGAATCCTACACAAATACACATTATAAGCACTTACATGAGTGCATGGATCATGCTTTCCCTAACAGAACCAAGATGCCCCTGCCATAAACAAACTCTACAACAGAAGAAAGAAAATGTTGCAAAAAAAAAAGAGTAAAATCCCATGGTCAGCCTCAGTAAGAAGCTGAGATCCCTCATAAAGTCCTCCAAAGCTAGTTACGAAAACAAAATCACCACTGATTCTAAAGACACCCACAAAATATTCTGTAGCTATGTCAAGAATCTCAATGGCAACACTCAGATCTGCTCTGAGTTACAGCACAGTGGCACTAAATATACAGAACTAACCGATATTGCCAACATCCTGGTAGATCAGGTTCAGTGCTAACTTTACCCCACTCTCACCCCCCTAAAGGGCCCATCTCTGTACTGGAAGAATGCAAAGTTCCCGTAATCACAGCTGCACAGGTAAAAAACACACTCTCCAAAGCCAAGAACACAGCATCCATGGAACCTGACAACATCACAGGCTGTGTTCTACACGAACTACAGAATGAACTAGCACCCCACCTAAGCACCATGTTCAATCATAGCCTCACCTCAGGCTTTGTGCTCACTGAATGGTGCACACTGACAGTTATCCCACTCCACAAAGGGGGAGCCACCACAGACCCCGGGAACTATTGCCCCATTAGCCTAACGAGCCTGGTCTGCAAGGCCATGAAATGTATCATCATGGAACTTATAAACAAACAAAGACATTGGTAATCTCCAAACTCTAGATCCCACCCAGTTTGGGTTTGTAAAAGGCAGATCATGTCTCCTAAACCTGATAGACTTGTTTGAAGCAGTCACCAAAGCTGTAGACGAGGGTAAGGTGGTTCAAACAGCCTATCTAGATCTCGCCAAGGCTTTGGACACTATCCCCCACTCTGGAATTATAGATAAATTCACTAAACTAGGTATAAATCCCTATGTCACAAGATGGAGTGCCACCTGGCTCACTGACAGAACCCACACTGTGAAAGTAGCAGACTCCAAATCTGACTTCAGACCAGTGACAAGTGGACTACCACAGGGTTCAATCCTGGGTCCTCTCCTGTTTGGTATCTACTTTTCTGAAGTACAGGCTAATGCAGAAGGTCTTTGGCTAACAAAGTTCGCAAATGACTGCAAAACTAGGAGCGATAATCGAAACTCCTAACGATGTGGACATCCTACAAAAGGGTTCACTGAGACAGATGTCTGGTGTCAAAACCATGGCCTCAAGCTCAATGCCAAAAAGTGCATTGTCAGCTCCTTTGGTAAAAACTCTGTCCCCATGAGCTTCCACATAGGTGGTAGTTTACTTAACACTGAAGGTGTGATGAGAACTTGGAACACAGGTGGACAGTAGTGCCTCCTTTGATAATCACATTGCCACAGTAGTCAGGAAATCCTTCTATGTGGCACACCTCATCAAAAAAGATTTCTCATCCAGGAAAAAAGAGGTCATTGTTCCCCTCTGCTCATCACTCATTAGACCCCATTATAGAGTACAATGCCCCTTTTGGTATGTACCTCACAAGACATCTACAACAACTGCAAAGGCTGCAGAAATATCTCACAAAGAGAATTACCAGCCTCAAACAGATACCCTACGTAGACCGTCTCAGAAAACTCCAGCTTTACTCCGTCGCATATCGCCTACTCAGAGATGATCTCTGCCTAACATACAAAGCTATGTCAAACCCAGAGCTGTTGGACATGGTCCACTTAAAGAAATCCCAATCTTTAGGGACCTAAACCTTGTCACCACAATAAACAGAACATGCTGGAGGGATAGATTCCTATCCCAGAGACTTCCCATACTCTGGAACAAACTACCTATCTATATCAAACAAAGCTCCCTTCAAGCACTCTTCAAGAAAAATCTTGATGATTGGATGGGAAAGCCACGGTACCTTTTTGGCTAGGCTTATATAGGCCCTAAAGCCAGTAGCCTAGTACCTACCTATGAACAAACTGACCAAAAAGCCAATATGGACAACTAAAACAAATGATTAAAAAAACACACCAGTGGTATAAATGGAACTTTAATAATGGAACTTCACTTTAATAAACTAAAAAATTAAAATATGATCAAGTGCTTTTGCCCTCATAACAAACGGGCATCATCAGAGTCATAGTAACAGGAAGCACACTCACTTAAATATAGTAACCGATGCAATGAATTAGTAATTAAGCACAATTATCACATTAAAACAACAGTCCATTTAAAGGCACAGTGACATTGTGTGAATACATAGTAACTAAAGCATACTATATATAATATATATATATATATATATATATATATATATATATATATATATATATATATATATATATATATATATATTATATATATATATATATATATATATATGCATAAATGCATTCATTTATTACACCTTACCCGCCCAACCACTGTTAAAATAACTTAAATCAATATATTTCAGTATTTCTAATATAAATTCTAAAAGTCTAAAAAAGTTTAAACTGACTACATTTGATTAACCTTTTGTTTTAACACAGCTGCAGTTGAAATACAATCATTTATGCCAGATTCGTGCTTGGCATTCAGCCTCATTTGGCACTTTGTCTCCCTCACTTCAACCTCAACCTTGACATCTCCATCGCTTTCGTTATAATTCACGTTATCAATTATAAAAAAAATATAAACTGTTTAACATTAGCACAACTTATACTTTGTACATATAGAGCACTGGTGGATTTTGTGTTCCTAATATCCCTAATATGTTCATTAGTCCTATCCCTTAATCTCCGAGTAGTTTTCTATACATAGAAATCCGGGCATGGTGTACAAGTTGCCACATATGCCACCATCTTGGTGTTATAATTACAACCCACAGGACACTGCAAAGTCCTATTATAACCACCTATAGAGACATAAGGGCCTTCATTAATAAACTTACAGTAGTTACAAGCTGCACATTTATGCAAATTTGATTTGTAAAAATCAAATTTCTTGTGCTAGTGAAGCTCCAAACTGTCCTTTAAATTTCCCCCCACTATACGCTACTTTGGGTTTCATACCCAACCTAGCTTTTAATTCACTATCAAAGTTAAGATCCTAAAACCTGTTAAGCTTGGAAATAATGAGGGGAGCATCATGATTATATTGAATAAGCATCCCGTCATTACCAAATAATTTCTGACTTAAGTCTACCTCTCCATTCTCCACTAATTTCAAAATAGGGGTAAAAGTTGTTCCTCTCTTCTTACAAACCTCATTCCTAATTCTTAATAACAATGTCATGGGGTAACCCATATTTTTTAAATATTCCTGTTAAGATAGCCATCTCTTCACAAAAATTATCCTCTTCACTTGTCAACCCAACCATTTGTCCCTTTACCATGCTTCTTTTCTGGTGTGGAGGGTGGCAGCTGTCATAATGAACTACCATATTTGAATAAATTTTTTCCTTATAATCACTAGATGATAGCCCTCCCCTTCCACCATTCTTTTCTTTAAGAGAATATCTAAAAAGTCCATCTTGTTTTTATGAAATATATAAGTAAAAGTAAAAAAGGGGAAAATGGGTGGTGGTGTTCAAATAATCTATAAATTCTTGTATTTTGTCCATCCTACCTGACCACAAAATTAGAATATCATCCAAAAATCTCAAATATTCAAAAACTTGGACATAGAAGGGGAAGAAAACACATAATGTTTCTCCCATTCTTACAAAACCAGTTTGGCAAAAATGGGGGCACATCTGACCCCCATTGCCATACCAGCAGTTTGACGAAAAAAGTTTCCCTCAAAATAAAGGAAATTATTCCCTGATACTAATTCCATTAAGTCCACTAAAAAATTTATTTTAACATCACTCATACCACCTCCACCTGCTAAACTATGATAAAAATAGTCCAATCCAATGTCGTGGCTTATAACTGAAAATAAATTAACCAGATCTACTGTAAGAAAGGCAATACTGGTCATCATTATTGATGCCCCTTTACAATTCCAGACAATGCCACGAATCACGTAAAACCTGTTTTATTTTCCAAAACTGATTTGGAATACCTATCAATGTAAGCTGCTAATGGCTCAGTTTTAGAATTTTTACTTGCTACTAATCAATCAAAAGGGTGGATCGTACTGATTTTTATGAATTTTTGGTATTCCATATATGACTGGAATTGGTGTCTCAGCCGTTAAAAAAATCCAGTTCGGTGGCATCAATAAAGCATAAAGTAATGCTAAATCTATTTTCACATATGCTCTATTTATCTCATTTCTAGAAACCCTTTCATAGGTGGTGGTGTCATTGAGAATGTCATACATTTTACATACATAATCAAACTGTGATATAATTACAACACCTCCACCCTTATCTGGTTTCATAATCCTGTAATCCCTATTTGTTGTCAATTCTTTTAACACTATTCTTTCATCATGTGTTAAATTATCATTAAATCCAGTACTAGAATTCACTGTTTCCCTAAACTCTCCTTCACACATAAGCTCAAATGATAAAATTTAGGGTTATATCGAGGGATAAAAGTGCTTTTTGTGCCTCATATTATTCACACTGTTAAACACATCACTTTGGTTAGAAAAAAACAGGCTTAAATTCATTTGGCTTATAAACAGTTTCAAATTAATCAAAAACTTGGCTAAGTCAGTTTTAAAAAGTGGAACAAAAGAGAACCCTCTTCTCAATAATCCAAAATGAGCTGCTTTTACATCCAAGTTACTAAAATTATACATAAATCCTTCACTATTTAACACTTGTAAAGCACAAACATAATTTTCAACCATAGGTTCATAGTTCATAGAATGATACTAGGCTATTGGCCTGGAGGCCCCTATAAAGATAGCCAAGAATTTTGCCCATGTTCCCTCAAAGTCAGCATCTATTTCCCCTGTCCAGGAGGGACACAGGTGGGATCCCATGGGTATATTTTCTGTTTCCCATCCAGTCGTTTAAGTTTCTCTTAAAAGAGGGCTAGAGAAGTACTCTGACTGACATGGAGAGGGAGTCTATTCCACAGACTGGGGAGTCTTTGTGACACAATTCCATCCTGCCAACAAGTTCTATTAATGTCACAGACCAGGTTAAGGCCTTGCATGCAGGTTGCGCCAGTGGAGTTTGTCTTATGGATATGCAGCAGCTCCATCAGGGCTGGGTCTGAAATGGCCTTGTATGCTAGACAAAGGTCACCTCTGAGCAGTCTGTATGAGTCTGAGTAGAGGGACAGTGCTTTTAGCCTATCTGTATAGTGTACATTTGAACCTCACTCGATACCAACAGGATATTTCCAAATTTGCAAGTCATTGGACACTTGGTTTAAGGGCAAAGACTTGGATAAAAAAGCATTATCTAATGGCAACAATCTGTACTTTTTAGAGAGCCACTCAAAAGAAGCTAGTTGTGTACTCAAGGAGCCCATGTCTCTCGCATCACGATCAGAAAGAGTAAAATTCATCACAGGAGCTGAAAACTGTTCGTTCAAATCCTTTGAACCAGACGGCTCCTGATTGGATGCATTACTCATCATTCCATTGCTGGAAGCTGGCAGTGTATGAAGTGTGAATAATTCCATTTGTGTAGCAGTGGAGGGTATATTTTCAGTCACTCTGTTCCTCCCATCCATCAGGTTTGCTGAAAGTTGTTGAACAAGTTGTGTAAGTTTACGTACCAGAGTTTCCATTGTAACAATAACAGGAAGATCACATTCATACCAACTCATGGGTATTAAGCCAATAACCAAAACAAACTGACTAAAAAGCCAATACGGACAACTAAAAACAAATGATTAAAAAAACACACCAGTGGTATAAATGGAACTCCACTTTAATAACAGAATTTCACTTTAATAAATAAAAAAAATTAAAATATGACTAAGCGCTTTCGCTCTCATAACAAACGGGCATCATCAGAGTCATAGTAACAGAAAGCACATTCTCATAAATATAGTAACCGATGCAAACAATTACTAGTTAAGCACAGTCACATTAAAACAACAATCCATTTAAAGGCACAGTGAAATTGTGTGAGTACATACCAACTAAAACATATACATATATATATATATATATATATATATATATATATATATATATATATATATATATATTTAAATGCGTTAATTTATTACACCTTAAGCCCCCAACCACAGTTAAAATAACTTAAATTAATATATTTCAATATTTTTCATATAAATTCTAAAAGTCTAAAAAAAAAACTTAAATTTTTAGACTGACTACATTTGACTAGCCTTTTAACGCAGCTGCAGTTGAAGTACACTCATTTATGCCAGGTTTGTGCTTGGCATTTAGCCTCAATTGCCACTTTGTCTCCCTCACTTCAACCTCATCCATGGCATCTCCACCCCTTTTGTTATAATTCACCTTATCAATTATAAAAAAATAAACAGTTTAAAGTGAGCACAATTTACACTGTATACATATAGAGAACTGCTGGATTTAGTAGATAGTGTGTGTATATATATATATATATATATATATATATATATATACACTATCTGTTTTATTTCACATACTTAACTTTTTTGAAAGTCAATTTCTCCCTCACCTTACTACCTGCAACCATGTATCTGGCATTGTTTCTTGTATATCTTGCACATGTCTACTCTAGGCTTCTGAATACTGTCTAAAATTGTATCCACCCTGTTAGAGCCTTTTTTAGGCGATGCCAGATTGACAAACCTACCTACTACATATCAAATAAAACCCAAAGCACCTAAGGAAGAAACTCCACACCCTACAAGCTGTCCTCACTCTGGAGATATAGTCATCTGTGCCATTATTGAGACATGGTTTAAATCTGCAGAAAGAACCCCAGCAGTGTAAGGCTTCAGTACCTTCCATACATTTAGACCATAAGCTGCCCAGACAGGGACAAAAAGTGAAGGAGTCTCAGTCTGTATTACCAACAAACTTAACTCGGCATTGGTTAAACAGGATGATGCCCTGGAATTTATCCACATGCAAATCACCATAGACAGAGTCCCATACCATATTCTAGCAAGCTATATGTTACCCTGTATATATCTTGAATACCATAGGTCATACTTGGACTTACTGGAGATACTCACCCTTAAATCAAATACCCTGCTCATGGGAGATTTTTAACTCCACCTCTATAGAATGGAAAACGTACACTGCCTCATACTGACAGGCACAACGATTCCTGGACTTTATTAACACACATACCCTTGACAAGAAAGTGTGCACACCCACCAGAGGTTCAAACATACTGGACTTGCTACTTACCAAAATGAGAGAGTGCTGCACACCCCTCCCACCCTTTTACATCCATTTAGGTGAAGACATCAAAGTTAGAACCTTTATTTATTTTTTTCGGATTTGGTGTTGAAAGAAATGGTGTTTAAGTTGCCTTCATTTATAAAAGACTCTCTTCATTTTAAAGGCAAATTAGAACAAGTTGAAATATCTGAAATTATTTTTTAATTACTTTGGATGTTAAGTCTTTATATACTGTGATACCACATGATGTGGGAGAAGAATGGGAATGTAATTAATTAATTAATCATCCTGAGTATACTACTGCGAATATTAGATTTCTGAGTGAAAGTATGGATTTCATGTTGACTTCCAATTTTTTTTGTTTGTAAAATAATTTTTTGCTAGCAATTGAAGGGAGTTACCATGGGAGCTACAGTGACACACAATTTCACCAGTCTTGTTATGGCTTATTAGGAAAATCAGTATGTATATAAAAAAACAAGGATTTTCTTTAGTTAAAATTTGTGTGCTTCATTGATGATTTATTTTTTAATAAGGAAGGCTAATTTAAGTCAATTGCACACATTTATTTCAAGTCTGAGTGAAGGGGTGGAAATTTTGGAATTTTCCTGTAATTTTTTTTTTTTTCGATAATCATTTTTATTATTTTTCAAAACCATAATACAATCCACACACTGTTTACATTATGTACAAAATTGCTTCCAATGGTTAGCTCCATATCATATGTCAACATCATGCATTAACAATAGATACCTTACTAATCAGGTAGAGAAAAAAAAACGAAAAAACTAAAAGAGAAAAATAGTAACAAACCAAAGCCAACAATCTGTATTATTTCTACGTTCTCTATCTAATCTAAGATTGTGTTTGTTCACTTACTGTATGTCCTGAGAGAAAGTGGATAGGAACCTCTAGGCCAACACAATGTTAAAAATTTGCTCCCATATTTTTATACTGTTTATACTTTTCTTGTTGTTACTAATTAATAATTTATGCGCTAAGATATGCTTGATCGCTAACAGCCTGAAATTTTCCCACGATGTCTGAGCTGGGTTCAACCAATTTGTGGCTATATATAATTTCATTAATAAACTGATATTCATAATTACGATCCTCCTTGATTTATCTAAATTCTCCAGGGGGATATGGAGAATCAAAAATTCCCAGGAGAGTGTTGAGTTTTGGTAACCCATTTTTTGTAACTGCAATTTGGAATTTTCCTGTAATTTTAACAGGTTTAACATCCCATTTTTAGATGGAGAAGTCTGTAAAAGTGGTAATAAGTTAGAGACCAAAATAAGTTAAAAATGCGGCAAACAGCTCTTTATTACACTATTATAGTATGCACCCTAGTCATCAGAAAAAGGGTGCTGTTAAAACAGTGTTTAATAGAATTGAGAATTTAACTAGTAATATTGACAAAAGAAGGGTTGGAACAAAGTTTAATAAATAGGTTGATTGTTAGAGACTATCTTTATGATGAGTGTAGGAATGTATTAAACGAGATGAGTAAAAGTAAACAAGCAAGTGAATTTAGTAATAAGAATATTAATGAAGATTGGAAAATGGCCATGTCTTTGACTTACAGTCTGGATTCTAAAAGTGTTAAAGATGTTATGATTTATAATTGGAGCCTGTTTAATAGTAATTTAGATTTAATAAAAGTGTTGGGGGGGCAGCCACTTTTTTGTGAATAAGAGAGTCCAGAATATTACAGTAAAATTAGAAGTAGGACAAAAAAAATTTATGGGAATGTCCCATTTAAAAATTCAAACTTTTTAATATTGTAATTGTTCTGCCTGTAGATTTATAGGTGATGGCCCAAATATGTATTGTGCTAACACCTTAAAGTCATATTCTCTACCTGGAACTTTTACATGTAAATCAGATTATGTGGTATATATTGCCACTTGCATAGCATGTAATAGTTTTCATGTTGGTGAAACAGTTAGGGCACTCGGTGAGAGAATTTTGAAGCATAATAGGACAATTAAAAATAAAGAGAGCAAGCCTCACTTGCTCCATCTTTGTATTCTCCACCCTTTAGTGTTTTGTGCTGCTCTTGATTTAAGTGGATCTCCTGGTGATTCTAATATCTGACATCCCCTTGTCTCATGTGCCCCAAGATTCTCTCTCTTTCTCTCGCTCTCTCACACTCTTTGTCTCCATTCTAGCACTTACCCTGCTCACAAGTATACATACTATCTTTTCTCCATTTATTTTCTTGCCTAATCTTCTTGAGTATACTTCCTATTTCCCTTCCTTTCTCTCTCTTTTTCTGCTTTCTTTTGTTTCACTAGAACCTTTTCCATTCTGTTCTGCCATCTTGTTTCTGTCATTTATTTATGTCCCCACTTCTGTTTTCTCTCTACCATATCAACTATTTACCTTTTTTGCTTCCTTTATCAGATTTACATCAGTTCTGTATTTGCAGTACCATTAACTACAAGTTCTGTGCAAATCTGGGTTTTTCCTTTGAGGTTTTGGGTGTAGCTAAAGAATGCCTTATGGTTTTCCTTAGCTTGGGATGCTAATTAGGATTCATAAGTTGCTTTAGAGGACTTTACAAGATGTCTTATTTGCCTATTTAAGTTGAGGAGGAAGTGCTTCCAGGTTTGAGACAGTAGCTTCCTTCTTTTAGACAGCAGTTTCTTCCTCTTATTGTATAGCCTGTTAATGGCTGATGTCCACCAGGCAACTTTGTTCTTCCTTGAGGATCTTGCTTTGATCGTGTCAGGTAGGACAGCGTTAATATAATTGTGTAGATGCTCATATAAAGCATTAGTGTATATCCCAACATACCTAATCTCTCCATCAGTGGGGGAAGGGGATATGAAGCTGTTAATGTCATCACGCAAGAGGTTATAATTGGCCTGGGTGAAGTTTTTCAGTCTAGTTGCTGCTGCTGGGGGCAGGGGTCTGGTGTTATTGTTACCTCCAACAAGACTGATTTGTGGTCAGATGTCACCAGGGAGGGCAGCACACTTGGGGTGGTACAATGATCCTCCATGTTGGTGAAGGCCAGATACAGAATGTTTGAACTCCTTGTGGGGGTGTCAGCCAGCTGGTCCAGGGCATTGGAGTTAACGAAGTCCAGAACCTTTGGGTGAGAGTGTTAGTACACATATAATTAACTAAGTCAATGGATGGGTAATGGATTTGCTGGTTTCTGAAGCATTATTAAGGCTTCTTCCAGACTTGTGAAGGGCTTTGCCCCACCATTTATAAAGATCCTCATGTTAGCTGGGTATAGTAATTGCCACCTCAAGCCTCTCTCCTTGCAGATCCTGATTACTGGCAGAAAAGCATTTCTCCTCCTCATTTCATAGGACAAGTCTTGTTTTTTCATAAGTCTTCTCCTTTCCTACTTGCATTCTTTTCTCTAGGGTTTAGGTTTTGACCAGTAACCTCTCTTTGATTTCATAAGTTTGAAATTTTGCAATGCTCGGACAGACTTTTCCAAGCCATCCAGTGGGCCCTCTCTTTACCAATCTCCTCCGATAGGATTTCCATTTGTTGAGCCAATATTTCAGTACAAGATTGTCAATTTTCCAAGTATTTAGAGCAGTCCCTTCATCTCAATGTTCCAAGTAATTAGAGCAGTCCCTTCAGCTAAATAATTGTATTTCTAAAAACGAAATAAATCTGAGTTCCCGATTTTTATCTTTAAAATGGGAAAAAATCAGACCCTTCCTCAAATCAAAAGACTGTGGAGAAATGGCAGATGCTTATGACATGTACAAGTGTGGAGCTCAGAAAGGTAGGTTTTGCAGCCTAATAAGTGGAATGGACCGTTTCATCTGCCCTAGCATGGGCCAGAAGTATCAGTAAAATTACGGGTGATTATAACAATGAAAGAGTGGTGTACAGGACACAGTGTCTGAAATCTAAAAGTTTTTATGTTGCGAAAGTGGTTAATAAGCTGAAAATATGTGTTTTACACCATTTGTCGTATGTTAGACTGAAAACCCGTACGAATGCACAGCATGGACAATGAAGGATACTCTATCTTCAGATTCCGTATCCTGGACTGTGTTGACTTTGAGCCCCTGGATGGCAGAAAAAATGTGCTTCTGGAAAAAAGAGAATTAGAATGGCAAGTTCGACTCAATGCGTACAATATCCTTGGGCTAAACAACAGGTGCTCCATTAGAAGTGTCTTGTAATTACTGAGCCTAAGCCACAAACTGTTCTACTAAACAAACTTTACATCTTCCGTTTGAGCTGTTTGAGATCCACAGTCGGTCATTTTCTATCAGAGAATAGCATTCAATTTCAAGTTTACTATATGTGGATTTATATTGTCACTTTCTAGCTTTACACCATTGGATTGTCTTCCCTACTACTGCTTGAGTTACTTCTCCAGAATTCTCCTAGTCAGCATTTTCTTGTATTGTTTTATCCTTCTTACAACTGCTCAGAACACCAAACTTCTGCTAGAAAATTCACAAAGTCAACCTTCTGCTCTAAAATCAAATTAGAAGTCACATTTATTAAGACCTCATGACATATTCTCACATCTTCAGTGTTGTTGTATTTTCCCTTATACAGCCCAAGATAATATTATTATTAATATTTATCTTCAGTGCAGTATTGTGAACTCACTTGAGTACAGTTAATACTTATGCACAATCTGACCACTGCATGATTCATAGGTTAGCTCGGGATCTAAGGAAGCTCGAGACAGGCAAACAAAAGTGCTACTAGGTTAATAGAACCTACCACTAGTCTCTGTTAAATGATAAGGAAGGTTGTTTTGTTGTTGTGGCAGTTTGCAAGTTATTTACTGCAAAAAATGTATGTAAGCCATTTCGTAAAATTCAGCCTGTTAGCCATGCATGTAAAATTGATTGATTGATTTATTAGTTTATGCACGAAAAGGACAGAATTTAAGGTAATAGAGTATAGGCAACACATAAGAGTTGATGGGTCTAGCATTTTTTCAGATGTCTTCATTCTGAGCAGGTGGAATTGGGCTGTTCCACAATGTACCACGTCCCCTCTATAACAATATTTATTGTAGTATTGTGATTATAGAAAGTTAAGATGTAAGAACTGGATATGAAGAAGTCTGCAAGGATGAAAGTGCTTATCCCAATAAAACCTATAAAATGAAAGATCTGGAGTCAGTCTCTGTTTTGAAGAAGGAGGATTTAGAACTGGATTTATTTTATTTTTAGAAGTAAAATTATTAAGATGAAGGGATTGCTCTAAATACTTGGACTCTCAATAATCCTGTATTGGAATTTTGGTTTATTCTAATGCATACTCCCTGTATACAGCCAGGCTGGATTGGAATTATTGGTGTCTCCACCTTTGGGTGACCTGTGATTGTCTTCTTTAAGCCAGTATGTTTTTTCATTGCTTCTTTGCATTTTTGCTATTCTGTTTACTTTGGTGCCCCATTAATTTTAATATTTTTTCTCCTTTCAAAGTCTTATCAATTTAATTTCCATACAGTTTGCCATTGTCTCTGCCACATCTATGTTTGCTTCAAGTTGTGTGTTTTCATAGGTTCATAGGAGGTTACTAGGCTAGTAGCCCTAGAGTCTTTACAAGCCTAGCCATGTTAATCCAAAGTTGCCCCAATTGTTATTGTTAGGTAGACGTAATTCGCAGAGTGAGTCTGTAGTCAACACCGACTGACTACCGCTGTCCATGAAGAACATGGTTGCCACCCCACTGAGTGAATTTCTGGTCTCCCATCCATTTGTCTAGGTTGCAGTTGAATAGGGTCAGTGAGGAGCTCTGCTTCACGTGAATTGGAAGTTTATTCTAGAGGAACAGTGGTCTCTGGGAGATGTATCTGTGTCTCCAACATATTCTTTTAATGTCACAAGCTGGGTTAGGAGCCATAGAACAAATGACTCTTGTGTGATTATATTTGCAGATGTGTATCATTTCTGTCAGGACAGGATCAGAGACTGCCCTGTAGGTCAGACACAAGTCACCTCTCAGCAGCCTGTATGATATAGTGTACAATGACAGGGCTTTCAGTCTGTCCACATATGTCATAATTTGGAGGCCCTGTATTTTCTCGGTGAGAAACCTCTGTGGTCTCTCCAGCTTCCGCAGGTGACTGATGAGGTATATGCAAAAGGGAACATTATATTCTATTAGTGGTCTGATGAGGGTCACATACAGTGGAGTCATAACATCCTTAGACCTGGATGCGATGCTTTTACTTATGAGGTGCACAATGTAGAAGGCTTTCCTTACCACTGTGAAAAATTGGTGGTTGAAGTTCAGATTACTATCTACCTGTGTTCCCAGGTCTCGCACCACTGGGTTTGAGATTAGAGGGGTGTTATCAATACTGTAATTAGTGAAGAATTCCACTTTGCCTAAGGGAATAATAATGCACTTTTTTTGCATTTAGTTTTAGACCGTAGCTTTGGCTTCAGTCATTTGTCTGTGTTAGCCTCTCCTGTAATATGTTAACATCATTGGGGGACTCAATGATTGTAGTCAATTTGCAATCAACAGCGAACTTGGTAAGCCAGAGGCTGTCTACTTTAGCGTGGACTTCCAAGAAATAGATTCTGAACAGTAAAGGGCCCAGCACAGATCCTTGTGGTATACTACTGGTGATGGGTCTACTGGTAGAGGTGGAGTCAATAAAAATAAGATACCCGCAGCCCACAGAAACTCTGACAGGTACAACAGGCAGAAAAATACAAAACGGTACAAAAATGGTGGATTTGCGCTTTCGTTTATTAAATATAAACTTTTTCAGATAAAACCACATTGATTGAAATCCATTTAAATGGCAGCAGCTAAATGTCACACAGTAAAAAGAAAAAATAAAAATCACATGATACAAAGTCACATGATAAAAATCACGTGATCGCCTGGTTACCAAGCTGTAGGCAAAGCAAAAAATTTAAAGTGACAGAACACATTTTAAAAACCAGGTAACACAAATAAAAAACTTTAAATACTTCTTAAATAAGATTTAAATAGCATTTAAATAAAACTCTCTCTCTAAAGCCTTCAGTTTTAATAAACAGTACATAGATGTAAAACCATTAAGCCCTGACCAGCTACCAGCATTTAATTGCAATTGCCAATACAATTCACGTTTTTCTAAAAGTAGCTGCCAGCAGGGACCACGTTACAAATCTATTGGCACCCCTCTGTAATCACAAACTTAAAGGTGTGTCCAAGAAATGCGGAAGTGTGTCTAGCTAAAGTGTTGCTTTCTTTTTGGTGCTTAATATCATTGCTATGTTCCAATATGCGATTTTTAAAATAGCGTTCAGTTTTGCCTATATAATAGCGTGAACAACAGTCACACAAAGCATCATAAAGGCAGTTACATGCTTCTTTCATCGTCAACTTAAAACCATTAATATTAAATTGCTCACAACAAAGAATAAATTTGCACATAGAACAGCTCCCACACTTAAGACATCTTAAAATTTGTAAGATAGTTTTTCCTGCTATAAATGCCAAAATGCTCAAGCAAGTACTTAAAATTCTGCCCTTTCCTGAAGGTAATGAGAGGCTTTTCACACACTTTACCAGCAATCTGGCTATCATCCTTCAAATATCCCAATTTTTATAAAGAATATCTCTAATCAGCTTAGTGTCAATGTTGTATTGGGTAATAAACGAACTGTCCAAAACTGCATCAGTCCTGCAAACATTGGAAGGGCCAGTACAGGAATTAATGGTAGTGGTGGATTCACCAACTTTGACAGTGTGTGTTCTGTTGGTGAGCCAGTTAGCTACCCATCCAGTGATGTAAGGGTTAATCCCTAGTTTAATTTCTCCAAGTATTTTGGGTTTCTAATACCATGACGGGAATGGACCCCATTCCTAATTCAAAGTGTGATTAAAGTTCATGAATTTAGAATTGTTTCAATCTCTGATGTTAGCCAGAAGTGCTCCTCGCAGCACCCGCAATGTGCCCAGTAATGACTCCTCCTGCAATTCATATGAAGTTACATGTATTGGTAACATATCTGAGTAGGATTGTAAATTCTTTTTATATGACCTGTTGCTCCTACTACTACTGGAACTGTCTGGGTATCTTTCTTCCAAATTGCCCTCGTTTCTGCCTGCAAATCTTGGTATTTTGTGTCTTTCTATACATAAGACACTGCAGTCACTGGATGTAGCAATTTCAATGATCAATGCTACTTTTGTCTTCTTTTCATGGCCTACTGTATCTGGTTTTCTCACATCTATACTTCTGTCTGGAAATTCTGTGCTTCTTGCATAATAGTAACTATACATAAATTTCTTTCTTATCCTCAGTAGTCCACTCTATTGCCTTTATGGCTCTTGTTTGGCCTATCAGTTTTTGTAATTTTTGTGGACTGCTACTTCCTTCTGCAACATGGGGGGCCATACTCCCACTGGGCCTTGTCTAGCCCCATTGTAGGAATGTTTACGTGTCTTGTGGTTTCTACACTTGTCATTTTTTCTTGTCCTGGCACCAGTCTGAACACTTTTTTATCATAGGTCTTGTGTACCAGCTATCGTTTTTTTTTTATTTTAACCTACTTCTGTCCTTAATATGCTGTATAAAGTACAGTCTATATATCAGTGTCATCTTGGTGGGATTTTGTGAAAAACAGGGTCCACCTCGTGACGGTACTCACCAAGACTTGACAATGAATTCAGTTCCAGCAGTACTACTCTCCTATGCTTGCTGACTTATTTGAACCCCAGCTGTGAGAGTTTCTAAGTGATACCTGAGTGGGGGATTGTTTCAAAAATCTTGACTGGGTGAAGATAGATGGTATGCACTGTCTTATCTTTATCTAGGGCTTTGGTGACTTTCTGGAAGAAGTCTGTTAGGTTTGATAAGCATAATCTGTCCTTATCGAAGTCAGATTGGATTGAGTCTAGAGTTTGAAGGTCCCCTATTTCCTTGTTGATAAGGTCCATGAAGATTCTTTCCATGGTATGGCAGATAAGACTGGTTAGACTTATGGGTCTATAATTCCCCTAGGTCTGTTGATGGTCCCTGTTTGTGCAAGGGGATTACTGTTGCTGTTTTCCACTCCACTGGAACAAAACCAGATCTCAGGCTATGGTTAAAGAGAACACTAAGTAGGTTTGCTAGGTCCTGTTTTAGATTGCTTAGTAAGCAACCTGGGATGTTATCTGCTCTCATTGAGGCCATATTTTTAGCCTTGGAGAGCACAGATTTGACCTGATCTCTAGAGATACTAGGCAGAGGACTGGTGTCAGGTATACTTTGAGGTATGGATGGTGGGGTCAGCCGGGTGAAGTTTGCACCAAATATGTCAGGTAGCAGGTTGTCAGTTTCCTTCTGTGCAGTATGAGTGATACCATCTACTACCAGTTCAGCACACAATTGGGTATTCCCTTTTAGATTTCAGACATAGTTAAAGAATCCCTTATGATTTTCCTTAGCTAATGATGCTGTTTTAGCTTTCTAATTAGATTTAGCAGATTTTACAAGATTTCTGATTTGCTTGTTCAAGCTGTGGAGGGTATTCTTCCTCTGTCAAGTCAGTTCCCTCTTATACTTGGACTTCAGATTCTTCCTCTTGTTATATAACCTATTTATACTTGAGGTGCACCAGGGTGTCTTGTTTTTTCGGGAGGACCTGGTTTTGATCTGGTCAGGTTCAACTGAGTCTATACAGTTGCTTAAGTGTTTATACAGGGCATCCAAGTACACCTCTGCATAGGAGTCATTGTTGTCTGTAAATTTAGTGGTATAAAACTTTTAATACTATCACTTAATAGTCTGTAGTTTGCTTTGGAAAAGTTTTTAGCTCTTGTGGGTGTGTCAGGTCCAATAGTTACTTTGAATGAGACAGTTTTATGGTCTGACCATACCAGGGAATGCATCACACGGGGTTGGGGGGGGGTTGCAGTGATTCCCCATGTTTGTATTATGTCTAGGATATTTGAACCCCTTGTGGGGGGTGCAGACTATGTGTTCCAGTGCATTTGAGCTGACAGATTCCAGTAAGCTCAGGGTGAGCATGCTTGCACTTGTGTATGTCGTCCAGTTGATGAAAGGATAGTTGAAATTACCTATGACTAAGTTGTTGGGCTATATGGTGAGTGATTCCAGTAAGTCCAAGTAGGCGGTGTGCTTTAGTTGGTTCATGGTGGGGGACCTATACCTAGCAGTGATGTGGCAGGGTATTTTTCCTACAGTTAATTGGACATGGAGTAGTTTGAGAAAGTCATACTGTTTTACCAGTATCGAGGTGTACTTGGCTTTAATGAAAATTGATACACCTCCACTTTGGTTCTTTCATGCTCAAAGAGGTCTGAATGTGTGGAAGGCATTATAACCTTGCATGGCTGGGGTGCTCCCTGTGGCCTTGAACCATGTCTCAGCAACTGCACAGATGTCAGCATCTTCCAAGGTGAGGAGTGCTTCCAGACAGTGCAGCTTCATGTGTAGACTCCTTGCATTAAGCAGCTTTACCTCAAGTGGATTGTGTAATGTCAGAAATTTTGTTATGTTGATATTGTCTAAAAAAGGCATTATGAAGGAGGCAAGTGCCTTTGCCAGTATCCAAAAGTGTAGAGGAGACAGATGCAGACCATCTCTGGCAAACCAGCGTGACCTGTCAACCCAGGCTGATAGATACTGGATCCCCCTTAACTGACACCAGAAGTCAATTGTTGAGGTGTATCATTTTGTGTTTATATTGTGGCATCATTTTGGGTGAAGGTAGAATGCTGCTTAGGGCTAGGGTTGTAACTGCCTGGGACACATAATCTGAGAATTCAGTCATGTCTCTCTTCATATAGTCCAAAGAGGTACTTCTTAAGACATTAACCCCAGTATAAACTATGATGGAGTCTTAACAGTGCTTGTTGTTAAGTGACATGAGTACATGCTTGATCTGACAGATCCTGGCATCTGGCAGACATATGACTGTGACCACCTCCTTGTGCAGCCTCGTGAGGAGAACATGTCTGTGTCTCACTATGGAGTCGTCTACGACCAGGACATTAGGTTTGGAGGTGTTTTGCCTTAGAGGCATATTTGCTGAGACAGTTGTATGTGTTGTTATGTGTAGTGGTTTCTGTTTGCATAGCAGTGTGTGCACGTTGTCTACATCTGGGAGGTCTCTGATCTTTTGGAAGACTTCTAGTGAGTACCTCAGCGAATGTGGGTTTGTGCGTTGTGTCTTTTTTTTGTGTGACAAATGAAAAGTGTGTACTGATAACTCTTTGGTGTCCGTTTTGTTGTCATATGAGAGAAGTGATTCCAGTTTTCATCTGTTACATTCTGCAGTATGTTGGAGTGTTAAGATAAATCTTTGCATTTCCTCCAATTTCTTTTTTTTTTGTGTGTTTGCAGGTTTTCCTGTAGTGCACTCTTCAGATCCTTTGTTTCTGTCTATATGGTTGTGAGGGTTATTGATTTTTCTTGATCCCCATCCTTTTGTTTCTCTGGACTCGCTGCTTTTTCTGTCATCTTCACTATTTTTTTTTTCCTTCTTAGGTTTCACCAGCATTCATATTATGAAACCCTCAAAAACACTAGAGCTAAATATTTGTGGCACTTAACTTTATTGATACTTTTTGACTGCTGCAGAGATCGTGGACATTTATGTGTTCTTCAAGGTGACACCATATAAAAAGTCTGCATTACTGTGTTCTCAGTACACTGTCTTGCTTTATTTTTGCATTTTTGTAGGATACTATTGCCAAAATCAGTACTGCCCTGCCATATGGACAGTGGTGCTTGCTGTCCACACCTCTCAACCTCTTAAAGCAAGAAATCTAGACAAAGCCATAAATAATGGGGAGACAAAGACCACAAAATAGGGACAAATTTTAAATATTGCTCTTAGAAACTTAGGAAGTTGATAGAATAACATGCTTTGCATTAGTATGAATTTATTGAAGGGCATGAGGTCTGTAACTCAAATGTCTACCATTATTTTCAGACTTTAGTCCTCAATGATTTGCCATTAACTTGCCAGAAAACCACAATTTTATGAGAAACAGACCAAAAATATGAGACAAAAATCTGGACATTCTGCAAAAATCCGTACAGTTGAGGGCTGTGTTGCTGTCTCCTCACTCCAAGAAAACCATGTTTTTTTTAATTATCTGACATTTGATTAGATCTACTTTGACTCCCCACTGACTTTGTTAATCCATGTCAATTCCATAAACCATACACAGTTCACACACTGAACTCAGTCTTTCACAGTTACTTTAGTTTTTAACATCATCATTGGATGCTAATTCGCATTAAGATATATTAGCATTTTAAATCATTTACTTATTACAAAGAAATACACAGATACAAAAGTGGAGTTAACTAGGCCGCAGCCATGTATTTATTTGCCAGCTGTAGTACACTTATTTTAGGAGATGTGAAGTCAAGATTTTCAGGGAGATTGTCAGAATTATCCACATCTCAACAGCCATAGACTCAATAGTGATGTTGACTAGCCATATTAACATAAACTTCATAATACAATTTCAGATTTGTTTTACTTCACGTTCATTGGTCACCTTATAATTTGACAAGGGAGGGTCAAGATGCAAAGACCCCAAACCATTACAGAAAGCTTCAACATTGTGGGAGCATCAGCAGGGCAAGTCCTCCATTCCCCTCTTACTGTTATTCTCTCTTCTGCCACAGAAGGAGGGGAGAACACTGTCCCCCTTGTTGCCTAGCACATCCCTTTTATGCCCAACCTAGTCCTATCTTCAATTGCTGTGCCTTCATATCTATATAAAATGTCCTGAGGAATTTATCCAAAGATGTACCGTATTCCTTTGATACTTTTGCAGCCATTTGGCCTTCATTGCTGACTGTGGTGTACTTTCGTTAGGTCCATACAATCTCTCACTCTGTGTCTTATCTTTTCTGCTATTCAGCATGACATTGCATCTCCCACCGTCTTTGTTGCTGAAGTACCTCTGACCATATTATTCAAGCTTGAGGGAATATGTACTGGGGACCAAGGTGAAATGCTCCAAGTGCTGATTTCCAAAAGCAGATGATACAGAGGGACACAGCGACACTCACTGTTTTCCATAGAAAATCGCTGCCAGTGACAATGTTAAGTGTGTGCCATAACAATTTCATTGTTTTGTGAGCTTACTCCCTTCTCTGACTTTGTGTAACTGTGGATTTTGGCATATATAAGTTTGGGGAGTGTGAAGTTCTTACTCCTGACATAGAGGGATGCAAAAAAGCTTTAATTTTTCACCCTTATGCATTTTGGGCAATATGTGTTGAAGTTATGGTTTCTCAGCATCTTGACTGTCAAAAGTTACAAAGCAGAACCAAGCATGGGACCAACATTGTCATTTGACCACACTTCCTGCCTTGTTCTTCTTCTTCTTCTTCTTTTGGCTGCTCCCGTTAGGGATCCCCACAGCAGATCAACTGTTTCCCATTTCTTCCTGTCCTCTGCATCTTGCTCTGTCACACCAACCACCTGCATGTCCTCTCTCACCACATCCATAAACCTTATCTTAGGCCTTCCTCTTTTCCTCTTACCTGGCAGCTTCATCCTTAGCATCTTTTTCCCAATATACTCTGCATCCCTCCTCAGCACATGTCCAAACCAACGTAATCTTGCCTCTCTGGCTTTGTCTCCAAACCTTCCAACCTGGGCTGACCCTCTAATATACTGATTCCTAATCCTGTCCATCCTCGTCACACCCAGTGCAAATCTTAACATCTTCAACTCTGCCACGTCAAGCTCTGACTTCTGCCTTTTTGTCAATGCCACTGTCTCCAACCCATATAACATAGCTGGTCTCACTACCCTCTTGTAGACCTTCCCTTTCACTCTTATTGGTACTCGCCTGTCACAAATCACTCCTGACACTCTTCTCCACCCACTCCATGCTGACTGTACTCTTTTCTTCACCTCTCTTCCACACTCACCATTACTCTGAACTGTTGATTCCAAGTATTCAAACTCATCCACCTTCACCATCTCTACTCCCTGCATCCTCACCATTCCTCTATCCTCCCTCTCATTCACGCACATATATTCTGTCTTAGTCCTGCTGATCTTCATTCCTCTTCTCTCTAGAGCATATCTCCACCTCTCCAGGGTCTCCTCCACCTGTTCCCTACTCTCACTACAGATCACAATGTCATCTACAAACATCATAGACCACGGGGACTCCTGTCTGATCTCGTCTGTCAACCTGTCCATCACCACTGCAAATAAGAAAGGGCTCAGAGCTGATCCTTGATGTAATCCCACTTACACCTTAAATACATCTGTCACTCCCACCGCAGACCTCACCACTGACACTACCCTCGTACATATCCTGTACCACTCTTACATACTTCTCTGACACTCCTGACTTCCTCATGCAATACCACAACTCCTCTCTAGGCACCCTGTCATATGCTTTCTGTAAATCCACAAAGACACAATGCAACTCCTTCTGACCTTCTCTGTACTTCTCCATCAACACTCTCAGAGCAAACATCGCATCTGTAGTGCTCTTTCCTGGCATGAAACCATACTGGTGATCACTAATCATCACCTCCCTTCTTAACCTAGCTTCCACTACTCTTTCCCATAACTTCATGCTGTGACTGATCAATTTAATCCCTATGTAGTTACTACAGCTCTGCACATCACCCTTATTCTTAAAACTCGGTAACAATACACTTTTTCTCCATTCCTCAGGCATCCTCTCACTTTCCACTTCCTGCCTTGTTAAAGATAATAATTGCCTAAATATGAACCTGGCATGTCATACATTCTTTCCTCCCAAATGAAGGAGGATAGCATCAGAGGTACCCTAAAATTAGGTATAGTGCTGTAACACCCCACTAAGCTGTGCCGAGTACCCATAACTATTTTAGCATTTAATATAACTAATTTTCAAAACTAAGGTTATCATTCTTGTACAGCCAGCGCCGTTATCCTTTTTGCATACAAATGTCCAATGACTCACACTGTCCCTTGCATGGCTGGTCCATGATACTGTCTGTCTTTCGGCTTTTCCCGGTTAGGGGTCACCACAGTGGAACTCCGGTCCGCTAATGATTGGCAGTAGATTTTTACATGCTGGCTTGCCAGGCCTAACGCACAACCTTCAACGAAGGAATGCCCATTCACGCATGTCGACACACAGAAGACACTCTAACTAAGAATCGAACGTGCAACGTCTAACTGTGAGGTGACAACGCTACCGCAGCACCACCACCGCAGTTGCATGGCTGGCTGGTCCATGATCTGGAATATAAAAGGAAATTAGTTAAAAGCGAATAGCTCCATAAATAAACTCTGTAAATTTGACTCTGTAAATATGGTCTATTAACAGGCACTTTCAAAGCCCCTTCCTGTTGAGCATGTGAAGCTGCACCTTGTTAAAAGGTGTTTGGTGCATATTTCTTTACACTCCCTATTGCATTGCTTTTGCTTAATACTTTAACACAGCACCCTGTTGATGACTGCAAAAAGATGCCCAGGGTATCTTTGCTTTGTACTGACATAACAATGTGTTAAATTCTAGTGAGTAACTACCACTGTCCCATTGTGTCTTGAACTGTTTTAATAATACATCTATCAACTGTCGCACTAATGGCTGAGCTGCTTCTGTATTTGGATGTTCTTCGTGTTTCACTGTTGCAGTCATTACATTTGGGGTAATCTGCTGGCAAGTTGCCTTCAGTCGGCCTGATTACCAAAGTCTTGGGTCCTGCGTTGGCCGCCATCTCCTCTTCCATGACGTCAGGTCGTCAGGGGTATAAAACCCGCAGCCGACGCCATTTTCTTTAGTCTTTCTTGACGCACAGTGCCCGAAGCAGAAGCAGTTTGCAAGTGCCGGTCACCGACTCCTGAAATTTTCGCATTTTGAGTTTCAGAACTGAAGTCTTCTATTAAAGTTAAGTACCCTGTTGGGGAAACTTTTTCTTGCTCCTTACCAATGTCAGTAAAAGTTAATAATTGCATTACTTGTGGGAAGCAAATACCTCATAAGGATTTTCATTTGTACTGTATTCCTTGCCTAGGCTCAGATCATAACGTGCCTTGCTGTCGGTTTTGTGCTAGATTTAACCAATGCACTATTAAGCGTCGGTATATCTTTGCTTCAAAATATTTTGGAAACAGATTTAACTGTCCCGAAATGTCATCGGATAGCAATCCGACTACCGGAGTTCACAAAAAACGCAAAGAAAAAGACAGAGACAGACCGTTGAGGTCCAAAACTGATGATGAAGCTTCTCCTAAGCCAGTTGCCGGTTCGCTGGTACTCAGTGAGGCTCTTTCGCAGCCCCTGATACCCGCTACATTCGAGTCACAGGCCTCTACCGAGACCCATGTGGAGTCCGGCATGCCGCGAGATTCTCAGAGTATTGTACCTGCAGATGTCTCTCCCTCAGATGGATCTGGAGCCGCTGAGCAGGCACGAGCTTCTGAGGGTATTTTCAGGCCTCAGCATTTCTATATAAAACTGACACCAGCTACAAAAACAAAGACAAAAGCAACTTCTAAGGCTAAAAACCAAGGCACGCGCCATGTGCTCAGGACTCTATGCTCAAAAAACAGATGATCAAAATGGCTGAAGACTTAATTACCTTGATCAGGGGTTCCCAACCCCCCCCCCCCTCCCCCCGATAGGAGGCCTAGGCAAGGCACAGATTATATTTCTTGAGATCAGGTTTCTATTTCTTCTGATTCCTCTTCTGATCAGGAATTTTCTATACCACCCTATGAGGATTCAGATGCAGAAGAATCCATCCCATCTGCATCTCCTCCTGAAGATTATTATTTTGGAGAAACCTTGCATACTTTGAGGGAACATTTTCATTGTGAAAGTCAGGATTTCTCAGAATCAAAAAAGAGGCTTAAGGATTTCCTTCTTCTTCCTCAGCATAGGCCTTTGGCCATACCTCCTGTATTAGACATTGTTGATGATGTGTTTTCGGAATCAAGCATGGCTCCAGATTCCCTTCCCCTGGCTCCTAGTAAGCCAGACAGATATTACAGGGTTCCTGACTCCCACAAATTTTTATTCAAAAATCCTGCTGCTGACTGTGAAACTATCTCACAGGGTCCAAAGGTATAAAGGTCTCTACAGCTAAGAATCCTACCCCCTCTGACAGAGATTCCAGGGCACTGGATAGATGGGGAAAGAATTTTTATACGTCTGCAACCTTGGCAATTAGGGCTTTAAACTGCCAGTTTCATATGCTTAAATATCAACAGCATGTTATGGGATTATTGAAACAGAATATGATGTTGATTTCTGAATGTGTGGAAAATAAAGAATTACAGGAATTATTGCATGCAGCAGAACAGGTTGGAAAGCATACTCTGCAATGTGGTTTTGATTCCTTGGAGGCCTCCTGCAGGGCCGCAGTTACTGGATCTGTGATTAGAAGGCATGCCTGGCTCAAGGAGCAAAATCTGCCTGATCATGTTAAAGCTAAATTGTTGGATGCACCTTTATAGCATGATACTCTGTTTGGTAATAAGGCAGAAGAGGTTTTAAAGAAAATGGAAGACAAAGCTAAGTCTATGCAAACTGTAAAAGACTTCTTACAAGTGCAGCCACCAAAATTCAGTAGACACTGGCCTACAAAAAATTGGTCCTTTCCTGTGTCCGACAGAGCCTCATGGGGCAAATCCAGGCGCTCAAAAGGCTCGAGATACCAATCTCAGGGTTTTTACAGGTCAAAGTAATGGGGTGACTCTACCTCCAAATCTGGAGGAAACAAAACACAACCCTGCAGTAAACAGTCTCAATGACTTCCCCCTGCCATCACCAAGCACTTATCTTTTGGCAGCCCCCTTAGGGGGAAAATCGTCACTTCATGCTCAAAATTGGCAGTTAATAACCCAGAACAAGTGGGTATTAAACATAGTATCCCAGGGATACATATTTCATTTCCGTACCTTGCCAATTCCAAACGGTTGGCCAGATCTGCCAAAAAAATGAATGGGCAGAGGCACAGAAACAAGTTACATCCCTCATGGATATGGGGGCTATAAAGCCAGTACCAGAACAGGAAAAAGGGCAAGGGTTTTACTCAGGATGGCTCTTGGTACCCAGAAAAGACAATGCCTGGTGCCCAATAATGGATTTATCGATTTTGAACACATTCTTGGACATCCCAAAATTCAAAATGCTGACTTTGCAACAGCTTCTGCCCATGCTGGGCATGAACACTTGGCTTATGACTCTAGACTTAAAAGAGGCATACCTGCATATCCCAGTAAGGGAATCATGCAGAAGATACCTCCATTTCAAGGGTGGTTTTATGCATTACCAATTCTCTGCACTGCCCTTTGGCTTATCTACTGTGCCCAGGGTCTTTGCAAAGTGCCTGGCACCAGTAATTGCATTTTGCAGACAAGCATACAAATCTATCCTTACTTGGACAACTGTCTCATTCAAGCAGAAAACAAGGACATTCTTCTTCAACATATGGCATTTGTAAAAAGGCTTCTAACATGCCTAGGGTACACAATAAATGGAAAGAAATCACATCTGGTACCCTCTCAAAAGATTACATTCTTGCGTGCAAGCTTGAATACAACTACCCAGATGGCTTACCTTACGCCAGACAAACAAAGGCAACTGACTATTTATTTATTTATTTCAGTTTGATTACCGGGGAAGTCCACTGGGCCAAGAAGTGCCCATTTTCAGTGGAGGCCCGGGGAGAAAAGCTCCAAGAGCAGTATAATACAATATAGGTTACAGAATAAAAGCTCCAAGGACAGTATAATACAGTATAGGTTACAGAATGCAAATAAAGATTACAAAGTAAAAATACATACAATATAGTTTGTAAAAACAAGTAGGGTTAATACATTTGAGAGTTGCAGAGAACTTGATGGCAGATTTTTTTTTTAATCAATATTTATATGCTTACAGTCACTTTTTGAGAAATTAGAATAAGTATGAGAGTATAGTGGAGTAGGAGTGCTTAGTTAGGGGTTGCTATGGAATTTAAGTGGGGTGAATGCAGGAACATTTCCATTTGGAGGATAGGTGAAGAAAAAGTTGAGTTTTGAAGGATTCACTGTTGGGTATAGTCCTAAGTGAAGTGGGCAGAGAGTTCCATTTTTTACCTAGTGAGAAGGAGAGTAAAAGCTGGCCAGCTGTTCATTTCGGTTTACTAATGGAGATTAGGTTTTGGTTTTTGGATCTCAGTGATCTGTTAGGGATGTATGGAGGAAGGATGTCCTTTAAGACTGGGCATTTATTAGGGGAGAATATTAGTCTGTGAGAGGTGGTTAGTTGTAGATAGTCTAGGTGATTAGGGAGTTCTAGCCAATTCAGAGAACGAAGGCTGTGGCAGTGGTGACTTGATGTTTTGGATTTGGTGGCAAATTTAGAGATCTTATTATAGCAAGCTTCGAGCTTAAAGGTGTTGGTAGCAGACAAGTTGGTTAGGAGAGGGGCTCCGTATAGAAGGGAAGGTAGGAGGAAGGATGTTGCCAGGGTATGCCTAGTGGAGTTTGAAAGGAAGTGATTGTTCCTATATAGCATACCTAGCTTTTGGTGGGTTTTCTTTATGTTGTATGTGAAGATCAAATTTGAGGTGTTCGTCTATAGTGATGCCAAGGAGTTTTGCAGAGGGGACCACTTCAATGGCAGTGTTAGTTTGGCTGAGAACATTGAAAGTGTTTTTGTCCACAGAGGAAACTTTGGAGGGGAGAAAAATTAGTATTTCGGATTTATTGGAGTTGAGAGAAAGGTGGTTTTGGTGCATCCAGTTCTCTGTGGTGGTAAAGGCTAATTGGGTTTTGGTCTGGAGTTCAGGAAGGATTGGGGCAGAGCAGACCAAGGTAGAGTCATCTGCATATTGGATGACTGTGGTGTCAGGGATGAAGATGTGAAGGTTGTTTATGAAGATGTTGAAAAGCATGGGTCCAAGGATGGATCCCTGAGGAATGCCAGTAGATGTAGGCAAAAAGGAAGAGAATGAGTTCTTCCATTTGACTGCTTGAGATCTGTCAGATAGGTAACTGGAGAACCAGGAAAGAGTGTTTGGGGAGAGTTTGAGATTAGCCAGATGATGAAGAAGGTGTGTGTGGGAGATGGTGTCAAAAGCTTTTGAAAGGTCTAGCAGTACTGTGGATACAATGAGTCCAGAGTCTCGAGCTTGATTGATAGTTTCTAAGAAGGATAGTAGTGCAGTTATGGTACTGTGGCCGGGACGGAAGCCATGCTGTGTGGGTGTAAGGAGGTGATTTTGAATGAGATAGGGTAAGAATTGGTGGTGGATGCATTTTTCTAGAATTTTAGATATTGGAGAGAGTAGGGCGATAGGGCGGAAGTTAGAAATAGAGGTGTTTTTGCCTCCTTTGTGAAGAGGTAGGATGTAGACTGAACGCCAAAGTTTGGGTACGTATGACTCAGTTAAGGATCTGTTAATCAGAATACTAATTGGAAGGGCGATACCTTCAGCTGCATGTTTGAGGAAGGAAGGGGGAATGTTGTCAGGGGCGTTAGAACCTGGCTTTAGCTTGGAGAGAAGCTTTTTTTATAAAAGATGTGGATACAGGTTTGAGATGGAAATTGAGGGGATTATTGTTTGGGTTGCTGGGTGGAGAGGAAAGGAAGTTAGGTGGGTTGTTATTAGGAAACGTTATGGTTAGTTTAGCTATGGATTCAGTGAAGAAGGTTTTGAAGTGGGAGCTAAGTTCATTGTCGGATAGATTAGGGTTGGGGCAGGGTTGCATTGAGATCCGGGATGAAGAAGGGAATTGACTGATTTCCAAAATTGTTTAGGGTTTTTATTGTTATTGGACTTAAGTTTAATATAGTAGTTTTTTTTGTCTTTGGTAATGAGTTTCTTTACTTGGTTGCGGAGTTGGGTGTATAGAAGTAAGGTAGAGGATAGTTTATTTTTCTGGTAGAGCTTCCAGGACTTGTCTCTGTGACGCATGATTTGTTTAGTTTCTTTGGTCAACCATGGTGCAGAGTTAGTTTTGATTTTCTTATTTCTTAGAGGGGCTAGGGAGTTGAGAGTATCTAGGAAGATGGAATTGAAGTGTTCAACAGCATTGTCAAGTGGGAGGATATTTAGAGGTTGCCAGTTGATTTGTTTGAAGATGTTAGAGAAAATTAAGGGGTTAAAGTTACTGAGGTTATGAGTTTGAATGTAGAGGTGTTGGTGTTGGGTGGAGCTGTTTGATCGATGGATGAAGGCAGGGAGATGTCACTGAAGGTGTCAGGGATAGTGCCACTGAGAGTGATTTTGTTTGGATGGGAGACTAGAATCCAGTCTAAGATGGACCCTGGGGGGGTGGTTTTTGTTAGGGCGAGTAGTTGAGGAGATTACTTGGGTGAAGTTTAGAAGGTTAATGAAAAGTGAGGGTGATGGTGAGTTGATTTTATTCCAGTCGATATTGACATCACCTAGAATATATGTTTCATATTTTATTTGAGTTGAGGACCAGTATAGAATATCTTCAAGGGTGGAGATATTGTTGCCAGGGGAGATATATAAGGATATGAAGCAGATATTCTTGTGTTTATTTAATCGGAGAAGGCTAACTGTGATTTCAGCGTTTGTGAAATTAGGGGTAGGAATTTGAAGGGGTATTAGAGAGAGATGATTAGAGTAAATTATGGCAGAGCCACCACCTTTTTTGTTTAAACGGTCACTTTTGAGGATGTGGTAACCAGGAGGTAATATTTCAGAGTCAGTGGTATGGAGTTTTAGCCAGGTTTCAGAGATGGCTAGGATGTCGGGTTTATTGTGATTAATCCAGGCTTGTAGATGGTGACATTTGTTGTTAAGGCTCTGGGCATTGATAGTGAAGATTTTCAGAGTATTAAGGGGGAAGTGGGAGGGGGACAGGAAGGGTGGGGAGTGTTATTTGTTGTAGGTGAGGAGAAGGATGGAGGGATGGAGTAGTTTGTACTGGGACAAGGGCCAGGGTTAGGATGAATGTCTCCAGATAAGGCTAGGACATTGCAGATGATCAGTTTTGGACTGTAAAGTTTGTATAGTAGGTATTTGTTAGGGTTTAGCAGAGGTTTCAGAGAGAGAGTTTTAGTTGAGGTAGAGAATAGTTTGGGATGAAAAAGGTGTAACAGGTTGGGTGGAATAAGGGAGGAGCATATGGAGTGAAAGTGAGAGAGTTCAAGAGGTAGTAGTTGGGGGTTAGGGGTAGTTTGAGTAGGACATAGGAGAGGAGGAGCTTTATGGGAGTATGAAGTAGCATGATAAAGAGTTATTAGTAAGAGGAGAAGGGAGCAGGGGAGTTGAATAGTTAAGGGGAGTTTGTAGGGCATGTTAGGATAAGGTAGGGTAATATACAGACAGGAAAATAATAGTAATGTATGTTAGTTGAGAAGGGAAAGGTCAGAAGTGAATGGAGAGAGTTAGATATTGAAGGAAAGGATAAAGGGAAAAAAGTGTGTAGGGGTAGGAAGAGAGTAGGGGGGAGGATTAGCAGTGGGAGTGGAAAATGGGTGGGGTTTTTCTTGATTAGAGAATAGGGGGAGGAGTAAGTGGGAGAGGACTGTGATTGGGTAGTAGGTTAGGTAGGTGGAGTTTGTTAGGTATATGTGTAGATGTGCTGGGGGCGGGTGGGAATTGGGGGCAGGGTAGGGGAGCGGAATGAGCCCGCAGGGCGAACGGAGCGGGATACACCCAAGGAAGGCAGGCAGCAGGAGCAGTGTGAGAACAATCAGTCTGGTGAAGGTAAGTACTGAAGGATGTAAGCAGGGTAGCAATTGAGAATCTAGGGGTGCAGGTACAAGGGGATGGAGAGACAGAGACCAGAAGTGGAGAAGGGTAAAACTATTACTTAGCAATAAGGGAGAGAACTACTAGTAAACACTCCAAAAAACTCAGTATCAAGACAATTTGCAAAGCAGGATCCAGAACAGTGAAGGCTGTCCAAAATTAAACAAGCAGTCCACCGAAATAATTTGACAGATTTATTGTCCCAGGAGTAAAAACAGTTCCGACACGACCAAGTCAAATAAACACACCACAAATTATTCCATAAACCAGTTTGTTTCATTGTTCCGGATCCTGCTTTGCAAATAAGGGAGAGAAGCCTATTGATCTATAGCATTATGGTGCAAGGGAAGGATTAAAGGAAAAGGGGTTAAAGATGGGTAGACACTGCCACCTAGTGGACAGAACCTGGTTATGTAAAGAGAGGGACCACTAAAGCAGGTAGATAGGAGATGGAGGTGAGGTAGCTCTGAAAAAAGAGCCTGGGATGAGGTAGGTTTAAAAGGAGATTCACAGTGAGAAGTGTGTGGCTACATATGGCAACAAAAACCCAGTTATCTGCAAGACAAATTCTGCAGGCTTTGGGGTTTATGGCATCCTGAATTCTACTAATTCCATATGCAAGACTGCATATGAGGAAACTACAGTGATATCTAAAAAGTTTATGGAGTCAACATTGTCACAGTCTGGAAACAATGATTACTCTCATTCCCTGCCTACAACAGGAGTTTCTTTGGTGGGCAGAGACATGTCACCAGAACATGGGACGGTCTTTCACACTACCCCGTGCCACCCAAACCCTAACTACAGACGCATCAGACTATGCTTGGGCATATGGATCCCAAAACAAATGCATCTGCATATCAACCAGAAGGAGATGTTAGCTGTTCAGAATGCCCTGCCCTGACAGCCTTCAAGGACTTACTTCTTCCAGGACAACTACTGATAAAGACGGACAACACCATGGTTATGTGGTACATAAACAAGCAGGGGGGATACACATTCCTACCCCCTTTGCAGACTAGCCATGGCATTGTGGGACACAGCCTTGACTTGCCAAGTACATCTTCAAGCTCAATTCCTGCCAGGAAAACAAAATACTCTGGCAGATGACCTAAGCAGAAATCTTATGGACCCTCACGAGTGAAAACTGGATCCACAAGTCTTCAGCATGATAACAGAGAAATGGGGGTGTCCGGACATAGATCTATTTGCCTCTCCCCAGAATTATCAACTGGACAAATTCTGCACAAGGAGTTATCACAGATAAGCATGGAAAGTGGATGCTCTATCCTTCATTTGGAAAAACCTATCAGTCTACGCCTTCCCACCTCTGCCTCTTCTTCCCAAGATCTTACTAAAAGTCAGACAGGAAAAAACAAAAATGATCCTAATTGCCCCGGACTGGCCTCGCCAGCACTGGTACCCAATTCTAAGGAATATGTCTCAACTCCCTCTTTGGTACTTGCCTCAAATACCTCATCTACTGTCTCAGCAGAGCAATCAAATTCTGCACAATCAGCTCCAAACTCTGAACCTGGCAGCATAGCTGATCATGTAATTATTCAAACAACACCTCTCAGTAAATCTGTGATGGATGTCATTTTGGAAGCCAGAAGGCCTAGTACTAGAAAATCTTATGCTCATAAATGGAAGAGATTCTGTGCTTGGAGCCAAGCACATGGGAATGACACAGCAAAGCCAAATATTCCTCAGATTTTACAGTACTTAAGTGAGATGCTTGACAAGGGCCTATCTTTTTCATCAATAAAAATGCATGCCTCTGCCATCTCGCCTCATTACAACACAGAGCCTCCCATCTTTTCTCATCCTCTGCTAAAACTGTGTCTTAGAGGGGACAAAATTTTAAGGCCCCCCAGAAGATCACCATCTCCTGCATGGGACCTCAATTTTGTGTTGGAAAAGCTCACCCTGTCTCCGTTTGAACCAGCAGCTACTACAGATATAAAGTTTTTATCTTGGAAAACAGCTTTCCTTCTGACAATCACTTCAGCAAGAAGGGTTTCAGAACTACAGGCCCTCATGGCTTTGGAGCCTTTTATTACATTTTACCCGGACAGGGTGTCCCTCAGGACCAATCCTTCCTTTATGCCTAAGGTGGTATCCAGTGTGGCTTTTAACCAAACTATTCACCTGCCAAATTTTTACCAAAATCCGCAGAACAAGGGGGAGCAGATTCTGCATTCCTTGGACGTACGCAGACAACTAAGATTCTACTTAAACAGGACCAAATCTCTAAGAAAGTCTGAGCAGCTACTGGTGGCATTTGCTGCAGGATTAGAGGGGAAGGCTATTTCAAAGCAGACTATTTCAAAGTGGATAAGCCACTGCATTCATTTCTGCTATTTGCATCATGGTAAACCAGTGCCCAAGGGAATCAGGTCACATTCCACCAGGGCTGCATCTACCTCAGCAGCTTTTCTCAGAGGGGTGCCAGCCAAAGACATTCTAGAAGCTGCTCTGTGGAGCTCTTGTCATACTTTAACAAAGCATTATCATTTGCCTCCCTTCTCTAAGTCCAGGGCAGGCTTTGCCACTGCAGTTCTGCAGAACCTTATAGTCGCTCCTAATGCTCTTTAGTTCCGGCCTCCCATCCATAGCTTTGGGATTCTACCGAAATGTAATGACTGCAACAGTAAAATACGAAGAACATAGTACAGTTGTGTACACTTACCATAAATGTAGATGTTCGAGTGTATTCACTGTTGCAGTCCGGGTTACACACCCGCCATCCCCCTTTTTCTAGAACTTCTCTTTCCTTCACTATATTCGAAAAACTAAAGAAAATGTCATCAGCTGTGTGTTTTATATCCCTGATGACCTGACTTCGTGGAAGAGGAGACGGCGGCCAACGCAGGACCCAAGACTGGTATTCAGGCCGACTGATGGCAACCTGCCAGCAGATTACCTCAAATGTAATGACTGCAACAGTGAATACACTTGAACATCTACATTTATGGTAAGTGTACACAACTGTACTTTGTGCTACCTGCCCAGCGGAATACTCCACAAAAAGCAATTAAAAAGTTTAAACAAAACTGCATAGTGATTTGAGTGTACTGTAAGGAGAGCCTCCTGTAATGTTTGCAGTATGCTGAAGCTAATAGAACATCTAATTTGTCTGCACTTCTAAGGTTCTGCCTAGATTAGGTGTTTAGCATGCTTCATACCCAAAAGGATTAAGATAAAGTTCCCACACCATTGCAGCTGTTAAAATTACTTCTGACCTTCCCTCAGTCCAACTCTAATCTGTCATCATAACAGTATATGTTCTAATAGGTGCTGTGGTATGGGCCATATTGCCTTCTACCCATCATATATTACGGTGTCAAAACATAATGCATTTCCTTTTTGTACACTCCCTTTGTTCACTGACTGAGGGAGTTAATTAGCTGCCATTCTTGTCTGTCCACAGTTCTGTGAATGATATGGTACCTCTTCTGGCAATTTTATTGCTTCTGGTGCCAGATGTCTGAATCAAGCACTGTAAATAAGAAAGTGAATCTGCTAATGAGTTATCTAAACCCCATATGTGATTAACTGCGATGTGTACATTCTTATGTAAACATCTGACTAAAATAACTCATTAGCCTATCCAGTGTCCATTTCTTCTTGGCTGATTTGTTCACCATGTGGATCACCCTTATATTTCCTGACATGAGCTTGGTTGTCTAGATGTTTTTAGTGTTTCACTGTTGCAGATATCACCTGTGGGTTATCCCTGCTGTGGTAGCCCTCGGCCGGCCCGGATACCAGAGTCAATGTTTTTCTGTGTCTGCTGCTGTTGCTTGCTGACTGACGTCAGGTCATCAGTGCTATAAAGCAAGGCAGTCGACGCCATTACATCAGTCTTTCTTGACGTGGAGCCGATAGCAGAAGCAGTTCGCAAGTGTGGCGGTTGGTTGGTAACAGAGTTTGAATTACAGCTGAAAACATCTAAAGCTAAGTACCCCATTGGGGATCTTTTTTTCTTGCACTAACTGATGTCTGAAAAAGTTAACAATTGTCTTGCCTGTGGAAAGAAAATCCCACACCGAGACTTTCATTCATACTATGTCACTTGTGTATGCCCAGACTACTATGTCCCCCGTTGCTGGTTCTGTGACCTCTTTAACGCGAGAACCATTCATCGTAGAGCTGTTATTGTAGACAGGTATTTTTGTCAGTATACCTTCATAAGTTTGATGGCCACATCTTCGACACTGCTGCCGCAAACTGCAAACCACGAAATTCGAAAATCATGAAAACTGAAGCGCAGAATTACAAAACCTCACCCCCTTTCTGACCCATGGTAGCATGTGTTTTGGTGGTGGAGCAATTGGAAATGTCGAAAGTCGATATTTTTATGACGTTTAGGGAAGTATGCATGACGGAATACGGCTGAACGGTTTGCATTTAAGTACATTGGAAATGTGCTTTCAGACATATGAAGGCATACAATTTTTATCTTCCGTCTTCACATTCCATCCGTCAGCAAACAATCTGTAGACATTCTGAAAAAACGTAAAGATAAAGATAGAGTCAGACCACACAAGGCTAAGCCTTCCAATGACTCTATCACTAAGCAGGTCATCAGTTCTACGGAATTCAGTGAGGCGCCTTCGCAGCCCCTAATGCCCAATCCAGTGTTTTCACAGGCCTCTACCGAGACCCTTTCGGAGTCTGGTATGCTGCAGAAATCTTCTTTGTCTTCTGAGCCTTTGGTTGTCACTGCCTTGGTTGGGTCCGGAGCCGTGACACAGGCACCGGCTTCCGAGGAGGTTTTGAGCACTAGCGAATCTAGACAAAAAATGACGTCATCTCATCTGATTACCGTTTCTCTCAGACCGATGGATACCCTTAGGCCTAGAAGCAAGGCCACTCCTAGGAAATCTACCTCTAGCCACCGTCTTTCTCCTGCTCCACCACCCCAAGCTCAAATGCTTAAAATGGCAGATGATCTTATCTCCCTTATCAGGGGTAGTCAGGCCACAACCTCTAAAAGGAAAAGAGACCCCTCTCCTGAAATACTGACAGAACAGGATTCTGAGGAGTTTGATTATTCAGATTTTGAAGAGGAACAGCAACCTCTCACTGCTTATGAGGATTCAGATGCAGAGGAATCCATTCATTCTGCCTCCCCACCAGAGGATCTTTCCTTTGGGGAAACCCTTCACAGCCTCAGGGAACATTTCCACTGGGAATCCCAGGACTTCCCTCAGTCTAAGAAAAGACTAAGACCTGCCCCAACACAGACCCCTGGCCATTCCCCCTATCTTAGAGGTGGTGGATGATGTCTTCCATGAATCCAGCTTAGCTCCTGATGCCCTCCCACCTGCTCCCATAAACCAGACAGGTATTACAGAGTACCAGATTCTCACAGATACCTGTAAATAAATCCTGCTGCAGACCCAGTGGTCATTACACAGGGACCAAAAGGAGCTAAGGCTAGTTCTACAAAGAATCCTTTTCCTTCTGACATGGATTCCTGAGCTCTGGACAGATAGCTAAGGTTGCAGTGGTGTATACTTTTTTACCCTATCAGAACACTCAGCTGTCATTCCACATGTAAAAATATCAGCAGCACACTTTGGAACTATTAAAGCATAAGATTTCAACCTTTCCTGATTGTGCCAATTTGAAAGAGTTAGCAGATTTACTGCACTCTACTTGTCAAGTGCCCAAACACTCAGTACACTGTGGACATGATGCCCTAGAAGCCTCAAGCAGAACAGCAGTGTCAGGATCTATCATTAGGAGACATGCATGGTTGAAGGAATAACCTCTCCCTGATTAATTGATGCACCCTTGGATAAGGAACGCTTGTTTGGAGTAAAAGCAGAAGAGGTGCTTAAAAAGATGGAAGACGAAGCTAAATCTATGCAGACAGTTAAAGGTTTCTTTCAGGTACAACCTCCTAGGTTCAGCAGGAATTTTCCCTCAAAACACTGGTCCTTTCCTGCACCTAACAGACAGGGGCAAGGTAAGCCCTGCAGGGACAGACCACCCAGGCCCCTATCCCAGGGACAGCAGAGAACCAAACAGTGGACCACTCCCGCTCCAAAGACAGGGAGTTCTAAGCCATCCCTCTATGGTAAAACTCTCAATGACTCCCTCTCTCCCCTCTGCCTTCCATTCACTCACCAAAAGCTAGGAGGAAGGCTCTCCCTCTGCAAAGAAAATTGGCTTTCTGTAACAAAGGAAAGTAGTACAACCTCTGTGAGTACGGCAGCTGCAAGGTCCAAAGAGAAACAGCAATCCAAATGAAAAACAAGGACCAGCATACAAGGCACCTTTAAATAAACATGAATTACTTTAATAAAAGTATATAGGTTCTTTTAACAGACCAGTTTCGGCTAAATCAATACAAAGCCTTCATCAGTGTTAAAGATTCACACAAAAAATAACCCATTTTATAAATGAAAGAGTTAACCATGTGATTAATTACAATTGGTGAAACTGAAACATGCATTACTGTGTGTTAATCTTGTTTAATCATTTCAAACATCATTTAAAGGTGCCTTGTATGCTGGTCCTTGTTTTTCGTTTGGATTTCTGTAACAAAGGACCAATGGGTCCTAAAGATAATTTTTCAGGGATACAAATTCTCCTTCAACAAACTCCCAATTCCAAGAGGGTACCCAGAGTGGGTTCCTATTAGAATGACAAAAACGCATTTCGCCGAATGCGTTTTCGTCGACACATGTAGGGTGAACAGGCAAAACAGCAAAGCGGCTGTTCAGCGAATTCTTTCCCTGGGAAAGAAGTCACTTGCCCGCTTCATTGCTTTGCCTGTTCTGAAGTGTAGTGTGGTCTCTTGTCCGGTATAGCTCCCGAGCGTGAATGTGCAACAGTTACTGACCTTAGGGTTAGGGTGCGGGTTACGGTAAGTGCATATGTATGAAAGTGTTTACTGTTTTTTATTTTGCGTTAGATGTATGGTTGATTTACGTGTGTATGTGTTTTCAGCGGTTTACTTTTGTTTTGGGGGGGGTAGAATTAGGGTTAAGGTAAGTGTGTACGTGTTTGGAGCTGTTTATGTAAATGTGCGAGAGTTACTGACCTTAGGGTGTGGGTTAAGGTAAGTGCATATGTTTTAAAATGTTTATTGTTTTTTTTTTCATTAGATGTATGGTTGGGTTACGTGCATATGTGTATTTAGTTGTTTACTGTTTTTTGGGGGGGTATAATTAGGGTTAGGGTATGTGTGCATGTGTTTGGAAGTGTTTAATGTTGTTTTTTTTTTTGGGGGGGGTTAGAACAGCGATTTCTTTTCCTAGGAAAGAAATTGCTGTTCTGTGGTTCTGGCATTTTCAGCTTTCGCTGAATATGTGTCATTGAAACACCGTTCGCTGTTTTCAGCGTTCGGTGTTTTAATATAGACCCACCCAGAGTTACCTCCAAATCATTGGGCAGAGACATTGAATCAAGTCCAAACTCTCATATCCTAAGGGGCAGTAGAACCTGTCCCCTCAGATCAAACAGGCAAAGGCTTTTATTCCAGACTATTCCTTGTTCCCAGAAAAGAGGGCAGTTGGTGCCCAATCCTGGATCTATCCATTCTGAACACATCCCTGGTGGCCCCCAAATTCAAAATGCTAACTTTGCAGCAGCTGCTGCTTATGCTGACAAAAAATGCCTAGTTAGTTACCCTAGATCTGACATTTGGTGCCTGCCTCCACATCCCCATAAAGGAATCCTGCAGGAAATTCCTTTGCTTCAGAGCAGGTTCACAGGACTTCCAGTTCTCTGCGGTATCCTTTGGCTTATCTACTGCTCCCAGGGTATTCACCCAATGCTTAGTCCCCGGCCATAGCCTTTTGCAGACAGAAAAATATGCAGATTTACCCTTATCTGGATGACTGCCTCATTCAAGCAGAGTGCAAAGAAAAGCTACTCAAGGACCTCCTCTTTTTGTCAAAACCCTCCTAACCTCCTTAGGGTACTCCATCAATGAGAATAAATCAAAGCAAACACCCTCCAGGAAGATCATTTTCTTGGGAGCACTGCTGGACTCAGCATCCCAAATGGCCTTCCTGTCCACAGAAAAGCAGAGCTTCCTGCCTCTCTACTTTACCCAGCTGGCTTCCAAAAGTCACATCACTGCGAGGAAGTTCCTGCAAGCCTTGGGGTACATGGCATCTTGCATCCTTCTAATTCCTCTGGCCAGGCTTCACATGAGAAAACTTCAGTGGTACCTAAAGAACCTTTGGTGTCAGCACTGTCATCCTCTAGAGACCTCTCTCCCTCTGATCCCCTGTATAAGGGCCGAGTTTCTCTGGTAGGCTAGGGGCCTGTGCCAAGGACAAGGGTCTTCCCTTCACCCTCCACCCAGCCAGGCAGACCATTACCACCGATGCCTCAGACATTGCATGGAGTGGTCACCTAGAAGGCAGGTGGACCCAAGCTCTTTGGGATGCCCAGCAACTTCCCTTATATATCAATCAGAAGGAAATGATGGCAGTACAGAAGGCTCTGACATCCTTCAAACCCGATATCAGGGCAGGGGTTCTCCTTATCAAAACAGACAACACCACAGTAATGTGGTGCATCAACAAACAGGGAGGGACCCAATCTTACCCTCTGTGCAGGCTAGCCATGAACCTGTGGCTGACAGCCTCTTCCATGGGATTACACCTAATAGCCCAATATCTACCAGGGATCAGCAGCACCCTGGCAGACCACTTAAGCAGAAACTTACTGGACCCCCACGAATGGCAATCCACAGAAAAATCTTTTTACAAATCACTCAGGAGTGGGGGACTCCGGAGGTGGATCTCTTTGCTTCGCATCTCAACCATCAGCTGAAAAAATTCTGTACCAGGGAGTATCACCACCTAGCATGGAAGGTGAATCCCCTGACCTTCCCGTGGAACACCATCTTTGTGAACACATTCCCTCCTCTGCCTCTTATTCCCAAAGTACTGATCAAAATAAGGGAGGAGAAACCAAGGGCCATCCTCATTGCTTCAGAGTGGCCCAGACAACATTGGTACCCCTTACTGTACAGCCTGACATTACAGCCTCCCAGGCAGCTTCCCCTGATCTCAGACCTCTTGACTCAGGTGGTGGGGGGGATGGGCAAACAAGGGGCTCCTGTTAAGCAAACAGGTCCTAGACATTATCACAGAGGCCAGAAGGCCCAACACCAGAATATCTTACGCAAGAAAATGGAAAAGATTCTGCTCCTGGAGCCAGTCCAGAGGGGGCAGTACCTCACAACCTTCCATCCCTGTTATCCTGGACTACCTAGTGGAGCTACTTAATAGTGGCCTCTCCTTCTCTTCTATTAAAATCCACACCTGAGCCATTTCAGCTCATTTTGATACAGAGCAGCCCCTGTTCTCCCATCCTTTGATTAAACAATTCCTCAGAGGGGCTTCCAATATCAGACCTCCTAGAAGGCCACCCTCACCAGCCTGGGACCTGAATTATGTTTTGGAAAAACTAACCTTACCACCCTTCAAACCTGCTGCTTCAGCAGACCTAAGATACCTCTCCTGGAAGACTGCTTTTCTCCTAGCTATCACCTCAGCCAGAAAGGTTTCGGAACCTCAGGCACTGATGGCCATTGAGCCATTCATCATTTTCCATGCAGACAGGGTCTCCCTGAGGACTAATCCCTCCTTTATGCCCAAGGTGGTATCTAATGTGACTCTCAACCAGGTCATACATCTAACCACCTTCTTTCCTAACCCTCAAAACAAGGGGGGGAAAGAATTTTGCACTCACTAGACATGCACAGACAGCTCAGATACTATCTGGACCGTACTAAGCCCTTCAGGAAAACAGACCAACAACTTGTCAGCTTTGCCCCAGGGGCAGGGGGAAGCCCATTTCCAAGCAAACAATTTACAAATGTAAATCACACTGTATCCATTTCTGCTACAGATTACATGGGACCCCCCCCCAAGTCTATTCAAACCCATTCCACTAGGGCAGCCTCCACTTCCACAGCATTCCTCAGAGGAGTTCCCACTAGGGACATCCTGGAAGCTGCCACCTGGACTTCTGTCCCATACCTTTACCAAGCATTACCACCTACCTCTGTTTTCTAAGACTAATACAGGGTTTGCCTCTGCAGTTCTGCAGGGCATGCTGACCCATGCGTAGGTCTCTTACTAGGCCTACCAGCCCTCTCCTCAGCTTTGGGAGTCCTCCCACAGGTGATGACTGCAACAGTGAAACATGAAGAACATAGTACAGTTGTGTACACTTACCATTAATGTAGATGTTTGAGTGTATTCACTGTTGCAGTCCTGGTTTCCCTCCTCCTTCCCCCTTATATCTTCTTTCTTTAAGGAGACATAAACTTATCAAAGTGGCTTTTAGCCACGAGGACCATTTTACCATATTTCCTTGGGCTTCTGACTGGTTAGGGCAAGAAAAACTGATGTAATGGCATTGGCTGCCTTGCTATATAGCACAAATTACCTGACATCAGTCAGCAAGTGACAGCAGCTGATGGTATTCGGGCCGGCTGAGGGCTACCACAACAGGTGATGACTGCAACAGTGAATGCACTCCACTGTACTTTATTCATCAGGGTCCTCAAAATTCCAAGGCTACTACCACTGGGGAAAAACTTAAACTCTGACATTGCCATTCTTTCATATTTGTATTAAACCATTGTTACTTAAACTGCACCCCAAAACCTATGATGTCTCTTTATAACATTCCACCTCAAGTTCTAAGGTGGCCATATGCCAGACTGCTGCTTCTTTTTCTTTTGGTTGCTCCCATTAGAGGTTGTCACAGAGGATCATGTGTTTCCATTTCTGCCTGTCCTCTGCATCTTGCTCTGTCAAGCCAACCACCTGCGTGTCCTCCCTCACCACATCCGCAAACTTCATCTTAGGCCTTCCTCTTACCTGGCAGCTCCATCCTTAGCATACTCCTCCCAATATAGCCAGCATCCCTTCTCAGCATATGTCCAAACCAGCGCAATATCTGCTCTCTGAATTTGTCTCTGTACTGTCCAACCTGAATTGATCCTCTAATATACTGATTTCTAATCTTGTCCATCCTCGTTATACCCAGTGCAAATCTTAACACCTTTAACTCTGCCACCTCAAGCTCTGACTCCTTCTCCAACCCATATAACATAGTTGGTCTCACTACCATATTGTAGACCTTCCCTTTCACTCTTACTGGTACCTGTCTGACACTGACACTCTTCTCCACCCACTCCACTCTGCCTTCACGCTCTTCTTCACCTGTATTTCACACTCACCATTACTCTAAACTGTTGATCCCAAGTATTTGTACTCCTCCACCTTCACCAAGTCTACTCCCTACATCCTCACCATTTCTCTGTCCTCCCTCTTGTTCATATACATATATTCTGCCTTAGTCCTGCTGACCTTCATTCCTCTCCTCTCTAGAGCATATCTCCACCTCTTCAGGGTCTCCTCAACTTGATTCCTACACCTTTAACAGATCACAGTGTTATCTGCAAACATCATAGTCCACAGGGACTCCCGTCTGATCTCGTCTGTCAACCTGTCTATCACCATTGCAAATAAGAAAGGGCCCAGAGCTGATCCTTGATGTAATCCCACCTCCACCTTGAATGCATCCTTCACTCCTACCTCAGACCTCCACCTTGAATGCATCCTTCACTCCTACCTCAGACCTCACTATTGTCACAGTACCCTCGTACATATTTCTGTACCACTCCTGACTTCCTCATACAATGCCACAAGTCCTCTCTAGGCTCTCTATCCTGTGCTTTCTCTAAATCCACAAAGATAAAATGCAACTCCTTCTGACCTTTTTTATACTTCTCCATCAACACCCTCAGGGCAAACATCACATCTGTAGTGCTCTTTCCTGTGATGAAACCATACTGCTGCTCACTAATCATCACCTCCCTTCTTAACCTAGCTTCCACTACTCTTTCCCATAACTTCATGGTGTGGCTGATCAGTTTTATCCCTCTGTAGCAGCTACAGATCTGCACATCACCCTTATTCTTAAAAATTGGTACCAATACACTTCTTCTCCACTCCTCAGGCATCCTGTCACTTTCCAAGATTTTGTTAAACAATCTGGTTAAAAACTCTACTGCCATCTCTCCTAAACACCTCTATGCTTCCATGGGTTTGTCATCTGGACCAACAGCCTGTCCATTCATTCCAGTCCTTGTCCTCTATATAGCTGTCCTTACTTCCTCCTTGCTAATTTGTTGCACTTCCTGATTCACTATCCCCACATCATTCAAACTCCTCTTTGTCTCTGTCTCATTCATCAGCCCCTCTTCTCATTTGTGAGTACATTTCCCTCATTATCCTTTATCACCCTAACCTGCTGCACATCTTTCCCACAGACGGCTACTCCATTGAAATCTTGAATAAATGTAAACCACCCTTTAAGTCTCACCTTGTCATCTTTGCCACCCTAATCCATTGATGTTAGTTTTGGGCATCTAGCCCCTTTTGCTGCCAGCTTATGCAGGAATGATCTGCCCACCAGGGTTTTCATCCAGGTGATAACGTAAAAGGCCTGTCAACTCTTGCAACTTTTTCAAGGTAATTTTCTCTCCGTGTATAATCCGTTTCAAAGCTATTTGCCTTTTCTTCATCTTCTGTACAGGTAAGCATCACAGACCAGCTGTGGTATTTCTGATAGTGGCACTGTTTTCTGAGGTACTAATGGCACATCTGAGTTCACACAAAGCCTCTCGAAAATTCCAAGTGCTTGTTGATATTGCTGATATATTACTGTGCCCACAAAGAAAAAAAATAATCTAAGTAGTTCTCGCTTTGTCCCCAGCAGTTGTGTGAACTGTCACCAAGTTTAAGGCTGTACTAAGTCTCTCAAATGTCACACAGGCCATAGACAATCTCCTTGGCATGCACTTGCCCGTATAATATTGTCACTCAATTTCAAGTCTCGACCAACTACAATCCTCTGTGTGGGCAGCAACCTAAAAGCTATCGCTGTATCCACTTTTGCCATAAGTGCTCCCCATACCCTATACCTTTTCAAGGCTTCATGAAAAAAACGAGTAAGTAATTTAATGCTTTTTTCTTCTCTGTGTAATCATTTACTGAGCCCGCTTCTGGGTGTGGTAAGTGTTGAATAAGATGGAATTCTCCCCAAGTTGCTTTTGGGAACAAGTCCTGTGGGTGAATTTCTAAATTCCCCTTTAGGTGGATTGTTCAATGGTACTCTTGCTGTGTTTTGTCTCTCCTTAGCTGATTTTAGATTTGGGGTGCTCCCTCTTAAGCCCCCTGCCAGATTATGAAAATCCTTTGTAAATTCCTTTAACAGAAATTTCCTGTCTGGATATTTTGTTTGCAACCATAATTAATTATTGAAATGTCATTTTTTCCTGGTGTCAGTAGTCCTGAGAAGATCTGTTAGGTTACACCCATAGTCTGAAGGAAGATCTAATCAGCTGATTTGGTTTTCCACATGCCAGACACTGGTGGTGACAAAGCTTACAGGCAAGAGGGTTGAGGCACTGACTGTAGCTGTAAGCAAAAAAAAAAAAAAAATCTACCTGCTGCTCTGCCCTGTAGCTCTCCTTCCATGGCTGAGTTTATGGGCCTATCAAAATCTGGCCACCATGACCTTTTCTCCTTGTCATCTCTGACTATGAAATAGGAAATCCACAATTTGTAGCGAAAGCACCTTCCAGTTTCACTCAAGCATATTAGACCCAAGTCTACCTCTAACTAGGGTATTTCCGCGAATGCCTGTCTCATCTGCCTGCAAGTAGGTTTGTTTTGCTAAAAATTGAATTATTTTGTTTTAATAACTAACTAGGATTGACAAAATTGTTCCTTTTAAATGAAACTTGCGGCATGTTTGCTTTTACTGCTCACTTTCTGTCAGTTGATTTATGGGCCAGATTATACAAAAATAAACACTGTAATAGCTTAGTGTTTCCTTGTTTTCAGATTTGGAACTTTCACTTTCTGCATTCTTTTTTCATAAACAGTTCTTTATTCATCCATGCTGTATTTGAAAGAGGAACTCTAATGCCACATTTCCTCATCAGTTTTCTTTCAACTTTGTAACCTTACTATTTGGCATTATGTTTTCATAACGCCTTCTTTACACAGCAGATGTGCTCTAACTGATAATGGAGCTTTAGTATCACATATAGTCAAAGAGAGTTGTATTAAAGGAAAACATCACTTATTTTGTAGCATCTTGACAGTGGACCATCCAGTACAACTTTCCTTTTTAAAAGCCAGTAAATGCATTTACAGATGTTAGTTTCACTGGTAAAAGTGCTGATTGTTATTAATTGTAATACTAGCATACAATATTTGTCCAGCTCTGAACTTCCTGTGTAATTTATGCAAAAAAAAATGATGGGGGCTTCTATTGTAATAAGAATGTAAATGATGCCAGCTAAGGACTGCATGCTTCTCAGTCTCCTTGCTATTTTTTTTGAGAAAGCTGCAGGTACTGCTTATCTAGTATGTTCTACTCACAACCCATTTCTTGTAAAGATGGCCTAATGTCAGTACTTCCTGTTCAGAAAAGCTGTTCCAGTCATACTTTTAAGATACTGCTTAACTTGTACTGCAGAGTGAAAAAAAAAACAGCTTATTATTTGGTGATTGCAAATTACCACATTGATGATATACCCCTGAGTCAGCGACTTTGGCATTTGACCGACATATTTCTACTGTGATGAGGAAATCATTCCATGTTGCAGAACCTATAAATAGGGTATGGCATCTAGGTCCAAAAAAGGCAATACTCTTGTACACTGCCCTCATAGAACTTATTATTGAGTGTAACACCTTCAGTGGTGTGTGACTCACCAGGCATTTGCAGCACTTGGAGTGTCCACATAGATTTCTCATAGAAAGAGTACAAGCGGTAGAAAACAGATCCTATGCTGACTGTCTGAACTCAATGTCCTTTTGTTTGGTTCCCTATAGGCTGCTAAGAGGCAAGTTATGCTTAGCTTACAAACCTACCTCATATCCAGCACTAATACTAGCATTAGAAACATGTGATGTAGGGAACTAAATCTTGTCAGCAACATAAATAGGACATGCTGAAGGGAGAGGTATGCGTCTTAAGAGGTTCCCCCTTCTCTGGGGTAGGCTCCCCATCAATGTGAAGCAGAGTTCTTCCCTGCATTTATTCAAACAGAACCTGGGCAAATGGATGAGGAACTGTAAATATGCCCCTGTTTTTAGTGGCGGCTGGTGACTTCAAATCAAAGGGGGGCTGCAGGAGACAGCTGAATGGGTGGGGTCAATGGGAATGGGTGTGACCAACTAGAAAGGGGAGGAGCTATGCTCTTAACCACAAAAACTTTATTTAAATATGCTGCCCTGGGTGCCAAACCATATTTATGGGAGTCAAATCAAGACAAAATGAAGTGTAGAAGAAAAAAAATATTTCAATCCATTGGCTGCATGACAGCTTACTTAATATCTAGATGGAAACAAAAAGGATGTGAGGCATGAAAAAAATAAATTACTTTTTAAATACATTACTGGAATGCCAGTCAAAATCAAGTATAAGAAAAACAAGCAGCACTTAACTCAAATCACTTCTCCTTGCACTCCAGATCTAATTATAATTTATATTCAGCTTTATTAAAGTACCAAGTAACATGCTGAAAGTAGCAATCTCTGTGATACCCTCATTTGTAAAAATGTTTCTTATCCAAAAAAGACCTACTGCCTGACAACTATCTACTTGTTTCGTGGGGAAAACATGATCAAAGTAAAAAATGAAAAGCAAACAAGAAACAAGCTCAACATATATTGCTTAAAGGATTACTGCACAGGATATGGACCACGTATGATAGACTGGCATTCTGTTTAGTTTGCAGGTAAAGCCTGTAATGAGCTTAACATAATCTAATCCTGGCCTTTATTACAAATACTGTCATATGCATTTCAATACCCAAGGCTTATACATTATCTAGTTATGCAAGTATTCTCTGCATGGCAACAACAGAAAGGCTTTCAATGTTGTCAATACTGCTTATTAAAACTTACTTGCATCTTACAATATCAGACAAGCTTATCTGATGGTCATTAAAGCACTGCTACTTAATCACAGAGCAAAAGGCAGTTTCTGAATAATAATAAGCATATATCAACAGTATAAAATGACAGAAACCAGAACATTCTGCAAAATCAATGACAGATGAAAAACCACTGTAGTACTTGTGTTTACCTTGGATGGGGGGAATAGTCTGCACATTTACACTGCATAACTGCTCCTTGCCTTGCTTGGACACATCCAGAGTTACTACATGGGGGAGTGGGGTGCAACAAGTTTGTCACAATTTGAAATGTCTCTGGCTGACTGCGATGGCCCTGACACATTTGTCATACCTTTCAACCTCAGAGCAAGAAATCTGGACAAAGCCATACATAGAAGTGGGACAAAGGCCCAAAAATAAGGATAATTTTTAAATATTGCTCTTATAAACTTAGAAAGATAATAGAATAGTAGGTCTTGTATTAGTATGAATTTTCTGAAAGGTACGAAATCTGAAACTCAAATGTCTTTCATTATTTTCTAACTTCAGTCTTTAATGATGTGCCACTAATTTGCCAAAAAAACACAATTTTATGAAAAATGGACCAAAAATGTGATGCAAAAATATAAAAGGGACACTTTAATGTTAGTACTGCTAACTTGAGCAGCTGACAAAATAAAATAATCTACATGCATTTCTGAAATAAAAGTAATCTATAACTGATTATTACAGTTATTTAATTGTAAACCCTCCATGTTTTCTTCCAAAATTGCCATTTTGCAGAGGGATTATAAGGGGAAGAGCAACATTTTGAGCCAAAACCAGGTACAGTTGAGAGGTTTGAATATGCCTAATTCTATAAAGCAATTTTATGTGCACGTACCTCTCAACCTGTTAATGCAGGAAATCTGGACAAGGCCAAATATATTGGGGGAACATACAAACGCTACTAAAAATTGCTCTTGTATAAACTTAAGACAGTTGATAGAATAACAGGTCTTGCTTTAGCATGCATTTTTCTGAAAGTTATGATGTAAAACTCAATGTCTGTCATTTAGTGACTTCATTCCTAAATGATTTGCCAGAAAACCACGCATCTTATGAGGAACAAACCAAAAATAAGAAGCAAATATCTATTCATTCTGCAAAAATATGGACAGCTGAGAGGTATCGTTCAACCAGGGCTGAGTTTGCTGCCCTTCCCCTCTCAAAATCATGGTCGATTGGAGCCTCCCCCCTGCAACCATTCCAGTGTCCCATTTCTTGTTTATTTTGCCCCATTTACCATAAACACTGTAATGTGCATACTGCTTTACTTCTGCGATGATTTGGATTTCATTTGAAAGTTTTATTTTGCATTTTTAAAGCACAAACTCCAATAGATATCTGCTAAACAAAGCAATGCAGTCTCACAATGAAAACAGACTTAGCATTAAAACTTCTCTGCCCTTGAAACTCACATGCATTGAAACAGCATTGAAACCCACATTCAAAGAAAATACATTTTGCCAGTGGCAGATAAAGATTAACTTTGGGCTGTTTTCAAATCATAGGCCCCTTGAACACGAAACATACACATGCTGTTTGATACACCTTCCCAAATGTATTAAATTGTATTCCTTGTACAATACAGTACAGTTGTTAGAGAGCATTTTAAATGTATTGTTTTGAACATTAGTAAACAATGAAACAAAATGCATGCACCAATGACAAAACTACCCAATTCAGAACATTTCCATCATAAAAGTCTACTCAACCTTCTACACTCCACCAGTATCAGTAAATATGCACAATCTCTGAAGTGTAAAAGTCATCTAAATAATTCCACATTAAAGAAATCTGTAACAATGAAGAGGTTGCTGCTAGCAAACAACTTTATATGTCATTGTTTATTCATCTACAAATAAAGTGCATGTTGCCCTTGAGGAATAAATTGCCTATGTTGCATGCATTAAAAAAATGATAAACTAGTAATATCGCAATAGGGACTGTATGGCAAACTGATAACAGGTTCATAGTTATTACTCCAGGTATCTTTGCCAAAAAGGACTGCAACATCCACCCACTTTACAACACAGTACAGTATCAGCAATGCATCTTTCTACTGTGGGATTAGAACCCACAACCTTCTGCATCAAAAGCAAGTACACTAACTGTTGTGCTGTTAACAATGCAGGCAGACTAAGAATAAGCAGCACTAAAGTTTTGTTCCCCTGCAGCTCTCAGCTCCTTGTAAAATCTACTCGACACACAGTTGTATCTCTGAACTTTGCAGCACAAGAAATCTTGAAAAAGCTGAAATTTATTGGGGGGGGGCCCAAAAACCAGGGACACATTTTAAACATTGCTTGTACAATGTTGGAAAGTTGCTAGAATAAAATGCTGTGTTACCACCATACATTTCACTGCCACATCTTAAACCCAGGGGACCCTGTGCAAAAGAGTCAGAGAAACATACCACTATGCCAAATCAGCTGTTTTGTGAAAGAGAGGAAGACAAACTTAAATGGCTACCATTTAGTGAATTCAGTTCTCACCATAGCTGTCAACCTCTTGGCACAAAACACCTGAACAAAGCCAATAATGGGGGAATACAGCCCCCAAACATATTCAGTGAATTCAGTTCTCACCATAACTCTCAACCTCTTAGCAAAAAACATGTGGACAAAGCCAGTAATGGGGGGTGGGGAATACAGCCCCCAAACATTCAATGAATTCAGTTCTCACCACAGATAGCTCTCAACCTTAGCACAAAATACGTGGACAAAGCCAATAATGGGGGAATACAGTCCCAAAAATAGGGACAAATTTCAAATATCTGTGTTATAAACTTAGACATCTGCTAGAATAAACAGTTTTGTGTTACCATGTACTTTCTGAAGAATATGAAGTCTGAAATTCAAATGCCTGTTATTTTTAAACATTTAACCAGGAAACTAGTCTGACTTGGAACAAAAGACAATTTTCAGCAGAGCTGGGAGAAACTCCAGACACATCTTTGTAAGATGGGAGGACATGCAGACTCCACACAGAAGGCACCCCAGCCAAGAATCAAACCAGAGAACCTGTAGCTGTCAGGCAGCAATGCTACCAGTGCACCACTGCACTGCAGACTTTGCAAGCCAAGGAAAAATGTATATACAGAAACCACAGACCTTATGAGGAACAGAACAAATATGAGGCAAAAATCTGCAATTTTTTTTAGAAATGGTGGTGGATAGGGAATTCAGGTCCTTGTCACCTGCATCCAAGGTACAGGGTTTAAGCCTAAGTATCTCTACCCACCACCATTTGTTCTCTTTAGCCACCAGTATATAGCAACTGGGGCGTTTTACAGACACACACACAAAGACACACACACACACGTCTTCACCTACCTGCTTCATGCACAGAACATATCGCCAGCGACCGACCAACAGAACATGTCCGAAGCCACAGAATCCATCTGCACGACGCCCATCCAGCCAGCGAAGCCACATAATCCATCCAGCCGTCTGCACGACGCCCATCCAGCCAGCGAAGCCACATAATCCATCTGCACGACGCCCATGCAGCGAAATCCAAGAAAGAACTCTCAGCTCACTCCTCACTGGCCCTGAGCTCTCAGCTCACTCCTCATTGGCCCTGTCTGCAAGTGAAGCAGTCTGGAGCTCCTCTGTTCTGTGTGGTCGTCGACCACACAGATGCCTGGGTATCCTACAGTACAGGTTGCTGGGTACCTCTTTCTCTGCATCCAGACTGCTGATAAAGGCAGTCTGAGTGGATTTTTTGTTTCACAGATTTTTTTTTTTGTTTTTGTAGGTGGGAGGGCTGCAGACCGGCAGTCTGTTAGCACGAGCCACCCCTGCCTGTTTTGCCACCCATGTCTCAAATAGAGGGAGGAGTCTTGTAATTGATATACCATCCACAGAACATTTTGGAACCATTAAGTATCATTTTTTATTTTGGGGAACTTGGTTAGGCTTAAAATAGTTGTTAACCTAGTATTCTGGTACTATGGACTTAAACCAACTGTGGAGTCATGGGCTTCTTAGATAAAAAGAATTGTGGTGAATGATATTTCTTATTAGAAGCATCTGATGATACTACACAGTATTATGAGTGCTTCTCCCCATAGATTCTGCCCCAAAAACGTGTGGATAAAATCTACAGAGTATGAACATTTTAAATGTATTGTTTCTAATAAAATGTCTGGTAATTGTAGAAAGATTCCAGTCTAATCATTGCAGTCAGAAGGTCAGAAAAACAGTGATGCAGTAGGTAACGGCAGGATATGATCTGTGAGTATGGTGCATGTCTGAAGTACCTGGAGACATATTTGTGAGTGGCACTCATGGTGAAGTTTGCCAGAGAAATCCACTTTCTAATCAAATGTAACATTTCTAACAGCTGAGGAAACATGAGGTACATATGAATCAGTACAAACAGCTGGAATGTTGGCAGATCCTGCAAATGTTAAAAAAACTTTTCTTAGCATTGTAACTGTAAAAATCATCATCCTTAAACTATAATTATTGAAGCTAAATGCCACTGTTGGAGAAGAGTTGGACATATGTACTCTTTATCTCACAAAAGTCAGTGTTGCGTTAGATAAAACGGATTCTAATTTGTCGTACTTTAAAATCTTGAACCTTTGCTTAGTAACTAACTTACAGCACATACTTTGGTAGATAAAGAGTACTTGTCCCATGCAGTTTGTTTGTTCCTCCTACTGAATAAACCAAATTATGCTAAATTTACTGCTTGCTTTTCTCGCCACTTATCAGAACAGTCTTGTACGTGTGTCTCATTCTTGAATTTTGTTATGTCATACCACAGGCTTGTACTGACTTCATTGCTTTATTTCAAAAAGCCTTTGCTTAAGATTTGCAGTTGAACTGCGGTCTAGTTACATTTAGTTGTTTTACAGTTTCTTGTCTCAGTTAAGGTAGTGTAAAGCCATTTTAAAGTAAAGAAGGGACATTAAGTGGGAAGGACACTCTAATATAAAGTTTACTTCCTGGTGTATCTAAGGAGTCCAAACAAGTTTAGGTGCAGGCCCTTTCAAGCCTAGCCAGTTTCCCTTTTTGTGCCCGAATTAACCTATCCCACTTGGTTAGAGATTGGCCTACCCATCCCGTTGTTTATAATTATAAATTGCCCCTAATAAGAATAACTGGGATCATAATACCATAAATTATGAGGGGACCCATGCATGGGATCAAGCATTTAGGAGCTGCCAGTATCCATTAATGGGGGCAGTCCTGAATCACATTATTTTGAATCACATCTGAATGTGTTGAATGGATGTTGAACATGCTTTCAGTATTGCAGTTTAGTATGTTGGTCATTGTTTAGCTGACTTTTTTGTTGAAATTGGATCCTGATAATCTTTGTCCTAGTCAGCTGATAATATTCTGGGATCCTTTTGCATATACATTCTTGTCAGGAAGTTGAATTCTACTATAATGATTACAACATAAGAGTACAGTGGGATCACAGTTTTACTGCTGTAAGACTGCGAATATTCATTTGGCATGTAGACTTAGATAAGCAGATCTGGTTTTGCCCCTTCACTCCTTGCTACTACATGTGCCTGGTTTCCCAAATTATGGTCTGCATATTAGTTAAGTAATCATTATAGATCATGTGTATATTACAGTGCTATGGGTTTGGGCTGATGAAGGGATATAGGAGGCTTATGGGTGTGGTTGAAGAGTGCTGCGGTAGCGTTGTCGCCTCACAGTTAGATGTTGCCTGTACGATTCCCAGTTAGAGCGTCTTCTGTGTGGCGACATGCGTGAACGGGCATTCCTTCATTGAAGGTTCTGCGTTAGGCCCGGCAAGCCAGCACGTAAAACTCTACTGCCAGTCATTAGCGGACCGGAGTTCCGCTGTGGCGACCCCTAACCGGGAAAAGCCGAAAGACACAAACAAACAAATGGGTGTAGTTGAAGAGTGAGTCCATATTGTGCAGCAATCGTCTGTAGGAAAGCTAAGTGCTTAAGAATTCCCCCATCCTCCCGCTCTGTTCTTAAATCACTGTATCTCTTTGTCTGCCCCTTATGATAATTTGAGCACATAATTCTCTTACCCCTTGTCCTCTTCTGTTGGCTGTTGTCAGTAAGAAAAGATATGTCATTTTTCTAAGTCTGTTCCCTTAAGCCATTTGAACACATTGGCCCTTCTGTTGTATTTCTTAGAGCCAGAATACATATTTAGTAGATCCCTATCCCCTGAAGGATACTGCCAGGTCCCCTTGTTATAGGAGGCTTATGGGTGTGGCTGTACTGAGTCCATGTTGTGTGCAGCATGTGGATAGCACAGTAAACAAATTGTGAAGAGCAAGGAGCTTTTATTGTAATTGAAGCACATCAGACACAGCATGAGTAACATATTTACAGAAGCTCATTTTTTAACATATTTATTAAATTGCATTGAGCAGATGGAAAGTGTACTTTGAGGGGTTGATGAATAAAGAGAATGAGAGGGAGAGAAGGTTGCATGATGTGGGGATAGTGAATCATGAAGTGCAATGGATTAGCAAGGAGGAAGCAAGGATAGCTATGAAGAGGATGAAGAATGGAAAGGTTGTTGGTCCAGATGACATACCTGTGGAAGCATGGAGGTGTTTAGGTGAAATGGCAGTGGAGTTTCTAACCTGATTGTTTAATGAAATCTTGGAAAGTGAGAGGATACCTGAGGAATGGAGAAAAAGTGATGTTCATCGTGTTTCACTGTTGCAGTCATTACTCTTGGGTTATCCTGCTGGCAGGCTACCCTCAATCAGCCAGAATTCCAAAGTCTAGGTCCTGCGTCGGTTGCTGTCGCATCTTCCCTGATGTCAGTGCTCCAGGGGAATAAAAGATGCAGCCGACGCCATTTTCTTCAGTCTTTCTTGCCGCGCGGTGCCCGAAGAAAAAAGCAGTTCACAATTGCCGGTCGGCCAACTCCTGAGATTTTCAAATCCAAATTTCAGAACCGAAGTCTTCATTAAAGCTAAGTACCCCATTGGGGAAACTTTTTTCTTGCTCCAGACCGATGTCAGAAAAAGTTAACAATTGTATTTCTTGTGGGAAGCAAATACCTCATAAGGATTTTCACTCTTATTCCTTGCCTAGGCCCTGATCACAACGTTGCTAGTTGTTGGTTTTGTGCTAGATTTAACCAACGTACTATCAAGCGTCGGTTCGATTTTGCATTTCATTACTTTGGCTGAAGATTTAATTATATAATGCCATCGGACCAGCCGACAACCGGAGTTTACAAAAAACGCAAGGACAAAGAAAAGGATAGGCATCCGAGGTACAAAACCAATGACGAAGCCTCTGCTAGGCCAGTCGTCGGTTCACCGGTTCTCAGTGAGGCGCTTTTGCAGCCCCTGGCGCCCGCTACCTCAGAGCCACAGGCCACTTCCGACTCCCATGTGGAGCCAACTGGGCCTCTGGATACTCAAGGTATTGGACACTCGGAAATCATTCCCTCAGATGGGTCCGGAGCCGCTCTGCAGGCATTGGCTTCTGAGGGTGTCTTCAGACCTGCACAACTATATATTAAGCCATCTTCAGCTTCAAAGACTAAAGCAGCTCTAAAGACAAAGAAACAAGTACAGCATTCTCCTACTCAGACTTCATGCCTAAAAAACAGATGCTTAAAATGGCCGAAGACCTAATTACTTTGATCAGGGGCTCCCATCCCCCTCCTGATAAGAGGCCTAGGCAGGAGACAGAGTATGATTCTTCTGATCAGGTTTCTATTTCCTCTGATTCCTCTTCTGAACAGGATTACTCCATGTTTCCCTATGAGGATTCTGATGCTGAAGACTCCATTCCTTCAGCCTCTCCTCCTGAGGATTATTCTTTTGGGGAAACCCTGCATACCATGAGGGAGCATTTCCACTGGGAGAGTCAAGATTATTCTGAATCTAAGAAAAGGCTCAGAGACTTTCTACTATTTCCTCAGCACAGACCCCTTGCTATTCCTCCTATTCTAGACATTGTAGATGATGTATATTCAGAGTCCGGCCTGTCCCGTGACTCTTTACCCCCAGCACCTGCTAAGCCAGACAGATACTACAGGTTCCCGGATTCTCATAAATTCCTATATAAAAACCCCGCTGCTGACCCAGAAACTATTTCTCAGGGTCCCAAAGGGGTTAAAGCTTCCATTGCAAAAAACCCAGTCCCCTCCAAAAGGGATTCTAGGGCTCTAGACAGATGGGGGAAAAAGGTCTACACTTCTGCAACCTGGCTGTAAGTTTCATATGTTTAAATATCATCAACATTTAATGTCACTGCTTAAACAGAAATTGTTGACAATTACTGAATGTTCAGAGAACAAGGAATTGCAGTATTTATTGCATGCAGCTGAACAAGTGGGAAAGCATACTTTGCAATGTGGTTATGATTCACTGGAGGCCTCTTGCAGGGCTGCTGTTACATGTTCTGTTATTAGAAGGCATGCTTGGTTAAAGGAACAGAATCTGCCTGATCATGTTAAAGCAAAATTATTAGATGCACCATTACAGCATGATACTTTGTTTGGTACTAAAGCAGAAGAGGTGTTGAAAAAAATGGAGGATAACGCAAAATCCATGCAGACAGTCAAGGATATCTTACAGGTACAGCCACCCAGGTTTAGCAGGAGCTGGCCTTCTAAACATTGGTCATTTCCAATGTCAGACAGACCACAAAGAGGCAGATACAGGCATCCCAGAGGCAGATCTCAGCCCCAAGTCTCATACAGACCTAAACAATGGGGTGCTCCTACCTCCAAAAGCGGAGAAGACAAATCACAACCTTACAGGAAACAGTCCCAGTGACTTTCCTCTACCAGATCCAAGCACTTTTCTTTTGGCAGCCCCCTTAGGGGGGAAACTAGCACTTTTTTCATCAAATTGGCAAATGGTTACCCAAGACAAATTGGTCCTGAACATAGTGTCCCAAGGCTACAGGTTCCAATTTCCAATTTCACACTCTCCCAAGGTCAAAAGGTATGCCAGACCTGCCACACAATCAAAGGGCAGAGGCACAAAAACAAATTACAGCCCTCATGGACATGAGGGCCATTCAGCAAATACCACAACAAGAGCAGGGTCAAGGATTTTACTCCAGACTTTTCCTAGTACCCAGAAAGGACAAAACCTGGAGACCAATACTGGACCTGTCTATACTAAATACGTTTCTGGAAGTTCCAAAATTGTTGATGTTGACTCTACAGCAGCTACTGCCCATGCTGGGCAAGAAGGCTTGGCTCGTAACTTTGGACCTAAAAGAGGCATACCTGCATGTCCCAATCAGACAATCTTGCAGAAAATACCTCAGATTCATAGCTGGCTCAGTGCATTACCAATTCTCTGCACTGCCCTTTGGCTTATCTACTGCACCCAGGGTCTTCACAAAATGCCTGGCACCAGTAATTGTGTTTTAGAGACAAAAAAGAATTCAAATATATCCCTACTTGGACGACTGCCTAATTCAAGCAGAGAACAAAGACATTCTTCTAAAGCATCTGGTGTTTGTAAAAGATTACTAATTGGCCTAGGGTACACAGTAAAGAAAAATAAATCAAAACTAGTGCCTTCTCAAGAGATAATATTCCTGGGTGCAAGCTTAAATACAACTGCCCAGATGGCTTATCTCATGCCTGACAAACAAAAGCAACTGACTACTAACTTTGAAAAATTGGCAACAAAAACCCACTTATCTGCAAGGAAAATCCTGCCTGCTTTGGGTTTCATGGCATCCTGCATTCTACTAATTCCATATGCCATACTGCATATGAGGAAACTACAATGGTATCTAAAAAGTGTTTGGACTCAGCATTGCCACCGCCTGGAGACAATAATTGCACTCATTCCCTGCCTGCAACAGGAGTTTCGATGGTGGGCAGAAGCCTGTCACCACAGCAAGGGTCTGCCATTCAGTTTACCCACAGCCAGTCAGACACTGACAACGGATGCATCAGATTATGCCTGGGGGGCCCATATGACAGGAAAATGTATTCAGGGCACATGGCCTGCAAACCAAATGCATCTTCACATCAATCAAAAAGATATGCTAGCTGTTCAAAATGCCCTGACAGCTTTCAAGGACCTGCTTCATCCAGGACAGTTACTGATAAAGACAGACAACACTATGGTCATGTGGTACATAGACAAGCAGGGAGGTACACATTCCTACCCCCTCTGCAGACAAGCAATGACCTTATGGGACACAGCATTGGCTTTTCAAGTTCACCTGCAAGCACAGTTCCTGCCAGGAAAAACAAATACTCTGGCAGACGAACTAAGCAGAAACCTCATGGATCCCCACAAATGGAAACTGGATCCACAAGTCTTCAGCATGATAATAAGGAAATGGGGATGCTCAGACATAGATCTATTTGCCTCCCCTCACAATTGCCAATTGCAGAGATTTTGCACGAGGATTTATCACAAGCAAGCATGGAAAGTGGACGCTCTATCTTTCAGCTGGAAAAATCTAACAGTATATGCTTTTCCCCCTCTGCCTCTCCTTCCCAGGGTACTCCAAAAGGTCAGACAAGAGAAGCCAAAAATGATACTGATTGCACCAGATTGGCCTCGCCAGCATTGGTACCCAGTCCTAAAGAGCTTGTCTCAAGGTCCAGCATGGATATTGCCTCAAACTTCTCACTTACTGACCCAACAAAACAATCAGATCCTGCACAGCCAACTCAGGACCTTAAATCTGGCAGCATGGTGGATAATGTAGCCATTCAGAACACTCCTCTTTCAAAAGCTGTTATGGATGTCATCTTGGAGGCCAGGAGGCCCAGTACCAGAAAATCTTATGCAGAAAAATGGAAGAGATTCTGTGCTTGGAACCAGGAACAAGGCTTTGACATGTGTGTACCAAATATCCCACAGATTTTACAATACCTAACTGAGATGCTAAACAAAGGCCTTTCTTTCTCATCTATTAAGATTCATGCTTCTGCCATTTCAGCCTATTACAATATGGAACCACCTATCTTTTCTCATCCTTTAATAAGGCAGTACCTCAGAGGGGCCAAAAACATTAGGCCTCCAAGGAGAGCACCTCAATTATATTTTGGAAAAACTCACACTGCCTTCTTTCGAGCTAGCATCAACAACAGATATAAAATTCTTACCCTGGAAAACAGCTCTGCTCCTAGCAATAACCTCTGCAAGGTGAGTGTCGGAGTTACAAGCACTCATGGCTGTGGAAACTTTCATTTTTCATCCAGACAGGGTTTCTCTGAGGACAAACCCCACATTTATGCCTAAGGTGGCGTCCAGTGTGGCCCTCAACCAAACCATTCACTTGCCTACCTTTTATCCAAATCCACAGAACAAAGGTGAGAAAATTCTGCATTCTTTGGACATACACAGGCAGTTACGCTTCTACTTGGACAGAACTAAAGCTTTCCGAAAGACTGAGCAACTTTTAGTGTCATATGCTGCAGGATCTCAAAATTGACTATTTCTAAATGGATAGGCCATTGCATCCATTTCTGCTATTTTCAACATGGCAAATCAGTGCCTTAGGGCATTAGGCCTCATTCCACCAGGGCAGCAGCCACTACAGCAGCCTTCCTCAGAGGAGTACCAACCAAAGATATCTTAGAGGCTGCAACTTGGAGTTCAGTGCACACCTTCACAAAGCACTACCACTTGCCTTTTTACTCTAAGTCCAGAGCAGGCTTTGCCACTGCAGTTCTACAGGGCCTCATAGCCTTTCCTAATCCTATTTAGTCTAGCCACCCATCCTCTGCTTTGGGATTCAACCCAAGAGTAATAACTGCAACAGTGAAACACGATGAACATAGTACAGTTGTGTACTTACCATAAATGTAGATGTTCGAGTGTATTCACTGTTGCAGTCCAGGTTACCCACCCACCATCCCCCTTTTTCTTTGCTGGGACTTATCTGCACTCCTCTATCCTATACAACCTATTTGGTGTATTTGCTTGTAGATGAAGGAAATGTTATTTTTGTACATGCATTTTTATTGGCATATTTTACAGCCTACCAATTTGGGGGCACCTGACATCTGGGGTAAGAAAAACTGAAGAAAATGGCATCGGCTGCATCTTTTATACCCCTGGCGCACTGACGTCAGGGAAGAGGCGTCAGCAACCGACGCCGGACCTAGACTTTGGAATTCTGGCCGACTGAGGGTAGCCTGCCAGCAGGATAACCCAATAGTAATGACTGCAACAGTGAATACACTCGAACATTTACATTTATGGTAGGTACACAACTTTACTTTTTGGTACCGATTTTTAAGAATTAAGGGTGATGTGCAGAGCTGTAGTAACTACAGAGGGATTAAATTGATCAGTCACAGCATGAAGTTATGGGAAAGAGTAGTGGAAGCTAGGTTAAGAAGGGACATGATGATTAGTGATTAGCAGTATGATTTCATGCCGGGAAAAAGCACTACAGATGCAATGTTTGCTTTGAGAGTGTTGATGGAGAAGTACAGAGAAGGTCAGAAGGAGTTGCATTGTGTTTTTGTAGACTTAGAGAAAGCATATGACAGGGTGCTTAGAGAGCAGTTGTGGTATTGTATGAGGAAGTCAGGAGTGTCAGAGAAGTATGTAAGAGTGGCACAGGATATGTATGAGAGCAGTGTGATAGCGGTGAGGTCTGCGGTGGGAGTGATGGATGCGTTTAAGGTGGAGGTGGGATTGCATCAAGGATCAGCTCTGAGCCCTTTCTTTTTTGCAATGTTAATGGACAGGTTGACAGACTACATCAGACAGGATTCCCTGTGGACTATGATGTTTGCAGATAACATTGTGATCTGTAGTGAGAGTAGGGAACAGGTGGAGGAGACCCTGGAGAGATGGAGATATGCTCTAGAGAGAAGAGGAATGAAGCTCAGCAGGACTAAGACAGAATATATGTGTGTGAATGAGAGGAAGGATAGAGGAATGGTGAGGATGCAAGGAGTAGAGGTGGCGAAGGTGGATGAGTTTAAATACTTGGGATCAGTAGTTCAGAGTAATGGTGAGTGTGGAAGAGAGGTGAAGAAGAGAGTACAGGCAGGATGGAGTGGGTGGAGAAGAGTATCAGGAGTGATTTGTGACAGACAAGTACCAGTAAGAGTGAAAGGGAAGGTCTACAAGAGGGTAGTGAGACCAGCTATGTTATATGGGTTGGAAACAGTGGTATTGACAAAAAGGCAAAAGTTAGAGCTGGATGTGGCAGAATTAAAGATGTTAAGATTTTCAGTGGGTGTGACGAGGGTGGACAGGATTAGGAATAAGTATATTAGAGGGTCAGCCCAGGTTGGAAGGATTGGAGACAAAGCAAGATTACATTGGTTTGGACATGTGCTGAGGAGGGATGCTGAGTATATTGGGAGAAAGATGCTAAGGATGAAGCTACCAGGTAACAGGAAAAGAGGAAGGCCTAAGATAAGGTTTATGGATGTGGTGAGAGAGGACATGCAGGTGGTTGGTGTGACAGAGCACAGGAAGAAATGGAAACAGATGATCCACTGTGGCGACCCCTAATGGGAACAGCTGAAAGAAGATGATGATTAAATTGCATTTTAAACAATGATATAGGTATACATATATTAACAGAAAAAAGATAAACCATAGTAACATTTTATTATTATCATCATCATACAATATACATATTTCTTTTTAACAATTATCATTATCTCCACCATTACATAAATTGTTTGGTCCCTGTCTTCCTTTAAACGTCACTCCTCCTCCTCCTGAACATTATTATGCATGTATTGTTCCTGGAAATTCCATTTAGTTCTGTGTAATTTACTCCTTTGCATTTCTAAAGATCCCACCTCCAGTTAATTTATCTCATTTACAACATTTAGTACTTCAGTTGCAGTTGGTTTAGATTTTGATTTCCAGCAGCCAGTAGCATTAAACTCAGCAAGGCCTTAGTATGTCTAAGCATTTCAAATCCCGTATCCCAGATCAAAATCATTTCCTTAGTAACAAGCATTTACTCCCCCAACATTTCTGACAGAGTACTCTGTAAGGAGTTGTTAAACTCTGTCAGTTTGTTAAATTCCCCCAAACATGTTCCCAGTTACCGCTGTCTTTCCAGTCGCACCACTAGCATTTGCTGTCTGCCTTAGGAAAAATTCTGTGAAGTCTAACTGAGGTATAAAAATACCTCCCAGAAAAAAAATCCAAAACATTCTGGACGTTGTTACATACTTGGGAGCCATACAGATGCTCTTTATTGTTCCTTTGGGTATGAAGACTGGAAAGGCAAATTGCAATCTTTTCTCTTCTGATTGATTCTTATATTTATCATGCAGTATTGTATATTCAGTGCTAATACTGTACTAATTATACCTTTTTAAACAGCAGTTTCTGCTCTAAACTCAACTAAAACCTTCATCCCAGCTAGTTTTTCACTTAGTTCTCACCTATTATTTTGTGTTTGCCTGTAGTCTGTTATCAGTATCTGGTAGGAAAGGCAGTCTCTGACCTGCGGTTCAGACCACTGCTTGGCATCATTCTTCTCTAGTTATTTGCTCCAAATACCTTGGTTCCTTTGCTCATTTTCTTTAGTAAATTCCAGCCTCTCTCTCGTCTGTTTTTTATGTCTCTACATTCAGTTACTCCTATTGGTAAAATCTCCCTTTTCCAGTTCCATATTGTCTTAGTTATAAGAATACTGCTTTGTGACTGTAAAATTCTGTTGTTATTCTCATAAAGGGCTGTATGTTTTTTATTCTCTTAAGGACCTGCATCCGGATCCTACTCTTTCCTTTTTTTTTTTGAACTGACCTCCCCCCATATTTTATCAACTTTTTTTCCCATTTTGATTTATAACTGTCAGCTTGTGCTGTGTATATGAGCCTTAACTGCATAGCTTTAATGTTACTTGATTTCAAAGGATACATTATTTATTTGTTTATTTTACATTTGTTAACCGGGTTAGTCTGACTGAGCTTTTGTCTCATTTTCAGCAGAGAACCGGGGAGAAAAGCTCCTCAGAGAATAAATAATAATGTAACAAAATTCACTTCAATCAGCAAAAAATGACTATCAGGTTACAATAGCAAATTAAATGATTAATAGCAACAGGATTGTTTTTTAGGTATAGACAGCATATATGCAAAAGTTGGACGGAGAGAGGCTCTGCAGTGCAATAAAATATAACAAAAATCAGTTACAGTCAGCAAAAATTTACAAACAGGTTAAAATGGCATATTAAATTAATAATACCTGTGTGATTGTTGATAGGTTTAGAGAGGTTATATACAGAAGTAGGATGGAAGATATAGGGAAGTAAAGAGGTGATTTCCAAGAAGACAGACAGGTTGAAATAAATAAACAATTAAAACTTTGTAACTAATAAAATTAAGAATGGAGAAAAAACACAGCTGAGGCCGAACTGTTGTCTAGCACTTTCATTCCTTTATTGTTGTTAGGAACTTCATCAGAACTGAAAAAAAGTATATAGCCATGCTCTATAAATATGCTGTGTACAGGAATACATAATTTGCATATGATGTGATTAGTGGCCAATGGCCAAAGATTTCTTTTCACAACAACACAAAAGAATCACATCATATGCAAATTATGTATTCCTGTACACAGCACATTTATAGAGCATGGCTTTATACTTTTTTCATTTTTGATGAAGTTCCTAACAACAATAAAGGAATGAAAGCGCTAGACAACAGTTCAGCCTCAGCTGTGTTTTTTCTCCATTCTTAATTTTATTAGTTACAAAGTTTTAATTGTTTATTGGCATTATTCTACTTTGCTTTACAGTCTTAGAACGTTTTTTTCGCTTATATAGGTTGAAATAAATGTTTGTATGGGAGCAGTCTGATGTAATATAGATGAGATGAGACAATTAAAGTACCTTGTCAACGTATCCCACCTAACCTTTGCCTTCTTCCTCTCCCAGATAAATTTCTTCAACTTTTTATTATTGCCCATAACTTCTTCTATGGTTGATAAAAATGTGTCTGACCTGTATGTAAAACTAGAGACTAAAAACATTTTCACTGCTTGTCTGTTATTGTCCATATCTATAATCAGGAGTTTCCAGTTTCTTTAGTTTCTTCCCACATATCCTTAGTTGCTGTAACTAAAACGTTTTTAATCCATATGCCTAAGAGTTCATCTTGTCAAGTCTAGATAAGTACGGGTACTGGACAGACAATTCCTTTGACCTTCATTCATTTTTGTATCCCAAAAACTCTTGAACCTGTGTCAAAATATTCCACGACACCCAAATGTCCTTCTCTGGATTTATCAAGTAGAAAATAATATATGCAAATAAAGCTAACATCTTGTATTTACAGTGCCATTTATATCCTTAAATTTGTGATTCTCTTATTTTCTTTTCCAGTAGCTCTAAATGTAAAGGAAATATCGCAGGGGAAAGAGGACACCCCTGCTTGCTCCATTGTTAAACAGTTTGTCAGAGAGTAGCCCTCCCACCTTAATACCTGCCTCCAACTCTTTGTATATCCTCCTAATTAACCCTACTATCCAGTCAAAGACACTAGATGGTACCATTGCCCTACTCATAAAATCCCTGTTAACTCTATTGAATGCTTTCTCTGTAGCAAGATAAGTCAGCAGTAGTGGCATTTTTATATGTTAGGCTTTCTACAAGATAATCATTGTTCTGTTAATGTTGAATGTTTGCCTCCCCTTCACAAAACCACATTGATCCATATCAACCAATTTTGGCAACATCTTCAACATTCTCTTAGCTCAGGGGTCTGCAACCTGTGGCTCTGGAGCCAGATGTGGCTCTTCTAACACTCTGCAGTGGCTCCCTGTAGCTGTGAAAAATAATGGTCACTCTACCGCATAACACACACACACACTCTTGAGAGCGATTGAGCGATGGACTTTAAATATTGCCCTTATAAACTTGCTAGAATAACACAATTTCTGTTGCCATGTATTCCACTCAAACTGATAGTGACTGAGCGATCCCCTGGCAGCAGTCGCATCTCCTGAAAGGTTTCCATACCACTCATACCTCTCAAAGTCTTACCACAAGAAATCTGGACAGATCCACAAATAAAGGGGAACAAACGAACAAAAATAGGGATGGACTTTAAATATTGCTCTTATAAATGTATAAACTTGCTAGAATAACATGGCTTCTGTTAACATGCATTTTGCACACACACACACACACACACACACACACACACACACACACACACACACACACAGTAAACTCTCAACTGTGCAGATTTTTGCAGAATGTCCTGACTTTTGCCTCATATTTTGTCTGTTTCTCATAAAATTGTGGTTTTCGGGCAAATCATTGAGGGCTGAAGTCAGAAAAAATAGACAGACATTTGAGTTTCAGACTTCACACCCTTCAGAAAATTCATGCTAATGAAAAATCTGTTATTCTATCAACTTTATAAGTTTGTAAGAGCAATATTTAAAAAGTGTCCCTGTTTTTGGGCCTTTGTGCCACATTATTTCTGGCTTTGTCCAGATTTCTTGTTCTAAGAGGTCGAGAGATGTGACCCGTGCGCGCGCGCGCGCACACACACACACACACACACACACACACACACACACACACACACACACACACACAGTGACTGAGCAATCCCAACAAAGGAACAAAAATAGGGATGGATTTTAAATATTGCTCTTATAACCTTAGTTCTTTTATATTTAATCTAATAACTATATATAAAACATTATACACTGTGCTATCTTCATTTCAGGGGTGAAATAAGTTTTGTGGCTCCTGATGAATTTTATTTGGTGGGAGAAGGGCCAAAACTGTCTCTTTTGATAGTGAAATTTGCTGACCCCTGTCTTAGCTAATAGAGCCCTAAACACTTTATAATTATGGTTTAAAATTGAAAAGGGTCTATATGATACTGACATGAAGTACTTTCACCTTCTTTGGGTAATATTGGCAGCATGTCTTTCTTCCATGATGTTGGTACTCCTTCTATTTCATCCTTTTAAAATATAGTTGAACAAAATGGTCTGGTTCTTTCTTTTATCACTTTCTTCCCTCCCAATTTCTAAAGGTCCACAGGAGTACTGTCTGTCCCTGTAGACTTCCCTGTTGATTGATTATACTTACTTTTATTTTATTTGCAGTTGGTTTACCAGGATAGTCCATTGGGCCAATAAGAACCAATTTTCAATGGAGTCCTGGAGAGAAAAGCTCCAAGACAAAGGTTACAAAAAATATTACAGCAGTTTACAATTTCAATCATTTGTAGGTTAAAGACAAAGCTTTAAAACAGTGGTAACAAAAAGATTACATCAGTTTACAATAGCAGTCATTTGTAGGTTCAAGACAAAACAAAGATTAAGCATTTACAATGCCATTTTTAGGTTTTGTTTTGTAGAAAACTAAGATTTAAGCAGGTATAATAAAAATGTTTAGGTTAAATTTTGTAGAAAAACAAAGCATTGCTGCAGTAAATATATATTTTCTTGAGTGGAATAGTAGGATAAGAGAATTATAAGATGTCATTACAGTTGGCTTATTATTTGGTCTCTGGTAATATATGGTAAAGTTGCCTATAGGAAGTGAAGAATAGGCTAGGAGGGGTGGGAGCATTGCCATGAGGATGTTAGATGTGAGTGCAGTGATTTTTTAAAAGCAGGGAGGTTGGTGGTGATACGGATGGAGGGAGGAAGGGAGTTCCATAGGCGTGCCAGGGCAAAGGACAGGAGGTTTTGTCCTGGAGAGTGAAGGGGTTTGTACAGCTCTATTAGGTTTTGGTTATTAGATCTTAGGAGTCTTTGTGGCAGGGGCATTTTAAAGGTAGAGCTGAGAGAGGGACAGAGGGAGGGATGAAAAATTAGTTTGTGAGCAAAAGTGAGCTGAGTATAGGAGAGATAGTTGAGAAGCTCTAGCCAGTTAAGTTTGCGGAGAGATGCACAGTGATGGGTAGATGATTTGTGGCTAGTGGCAAATTTGGCAATTTTATTATAACAAGAGGACAGTTTTGTTTTGAAAGAGGATTGTAGGTTTGTTAGGAGAGGGGCACCATAAAGGAGGGAAGGGATGAGAAATGTAGTAGCGAGAGTGAGCTTAGTAGATGCAGTGACGAATCGATTGTGTCGTAGAGCATGCCAAGTTTTTGGTGGTTTTTTTTATGTTTAGTTGTAGGTGGCTATTGAATTTAAGCTGGTCGTCAATCTGGACTCCTAGTAGTTTGGTTTCAGATACCAGTTCAAGAGGTGTGTTATTCTGGCTAGTGATAGAGAATAGTTTTCTATCTTTGGTGTTGGTTTTTGAGGGGGTAAATACCATAAGTTTGGTTTTTGATGCATTGAGTGCTAGATGATTGTCCATCATCCACATCACCATTTCTGTCTCATCTCTTCCTGTCTTGGCTGTTAGTTGCTGAACCTACTCTTCTGCTAATCCTGCCAGCCATAATTGTCTTCCATAAATATTTCCTTTTGTGTCTTTTCTTTGTTTCCACTTTCTCTACTTTATATAAATTTTCAAAAAAAGTTTTATTATATCTCAAATATCTCTATAGGAAAGCTAAGTGTTTAAGAATTTCCCCATCCTTCCTCTCTGTTCTTAAATCAGTATATCTCTTATCTGCCCCTTATGATAATTTGAGCACATAATTCTCTCACTCCCTCTCATCTTCTGTTGGCTGTTGTCAGTAAGAAATGATGCATCATTTTGCTAAGTCTGTTCCCTTAAACCGTTTGAACACATTTGCCCGTCTGTTGTATTCCTTAGAGCCAGAATACATATTTATTTAGTAGCTCCCTACCCCCTGAAGGATACTGTCAAGACCACTAAAGGAGCAGATGAGCATAGGCTGGCCTCCGAAGCCAAAGATAATTACATTTAGCTATGTTTGAAAACTAAAAGCAATTGCCAAACAAGACAAAAAATACTTCCTCCATGGGACCTGACAGTAGACCTGATTGCGTAATTAATCATGTTAAATATGCACTTATAGAATCGTTCCTTAAACTGTTTAACCTAATATTTTCTACTGGTTTTGTTCCCCAGTGAGTAGTGCACTGCAGTGATAATGCTCCACATTATGGTGGCCTTATAACTGACTTAGGTAATTACAGACTCATCAGCCTTACATTTTTCATCTGCAGGGCCCTGTGACACATTATGACTGACTTCAATAATATTGTTAAATTTGATCCTAACAGTCTGGCTTTTGAAGGATATATCTTGTCTGTTTAATCTGGTTAACATCTTTGAAAGAGTTATGGAGGCTGGGGGCCATGCATTGCACACATCATATATTGATCTGGCCAAGGCATCTGACACCTTTGCTGATGCTGACATTGTACAAAAGATAAATGCTTTAAAAATTGACATGTATTTAGTAAGATGGATAGAAAACTGTTTGAAATACAGAACCCATACAGTGCAAGTTGCAGGTGCCTCTTTAAAAAGTGTGATAGCGGCCAGCAGTGTTCCTCAGGGCATAGTGCTGGGACCTTTTCTTTTTGCTCTTTACTTCTCAGATCTCCAAGCAGAAACCCAAGAATGGGAGTTAAGTTAACCCGTGACTCCCAAACCCTCCAGAGTGAACCCTCTCTAATTTATAAAAATAGGCTAAAACTAAATGCTGAAAAATAAGACATCATCACTTTTGGTAGACAAACTCTCCCCTCATCATACTGTAGACAGTACACCACTCCAGAACGAAAATGTAGAGAGGGATCTGGTATTTCTGTTGATAGCGCCCTCTGTTATGAATATCATGTGATAATGTTTGTCAGGTATTTATTTTTTTATTTAGTCCAGATAATTCCAAAAGGTATTATTAAGGTCTAAAGAGATTTTCACTCTCTTATACTCTGCATGGTTTAGGCTAATTATAGAGTAGTACACCTCCTTTTGGGATATCTCAGTAAATATATCAAACAGTTGGACCCCAAAGTTTCCTAACCAAAAAGATCACAGGCCTAAAGTCCTTGAGTTACCAAGAGAGGCTGGAAGCTCTATTCCTTTATTCAATGTCTTACAGACTTTTTGATGGGAGATTTATGTCTCTCTTACTGCTCCATTAGAGACCCATTTGCCCTGGATTTCCAGTTTCTCTGCAAGTACAATTTCTCTGTAGAAACAGGCATTTAAATCTTCATCAGCAGATAAATGGAGTGTGGTGGAGGGACAGGTTTACAACCTATCACGTCCCAAACCTCTGGAATAAACTTCCCATAAATGTTAAGCAGTACACTGTCTTCCTTTAAGCATAAATCTAGATGTCTGGATGAGTATCCACAAGTTTCTCCAGGATTTACAAGTATGGCCATTCTGGAGAAAGGAGGCACAGCCTGAGGAAGGTGACTGGCATAACATGAGTGGTCATATGACTCTGTGGCTTTGAAATATCTGTGAATACTTCATTCAAGTACATCAAAACCTCCAAAGTAGACTTTTCTTGTTAGTGCACCACTCTTTTCCTGGAATAAGATTCCTTATTCTTGTATAGGGACAGGTAACTCGAATAAAGTAGAAATACTACTGGGTTTATACTTGTGAAGTAGCATTGTCATTATCTCAGAATATCATAAAGTACAGCCTCTACCATGAAAGCAATTCACACTCTCCAAGTTTAATCAAGTAAGCAATATTTAAAATTAATCTCAGAACACAGTGCAGTATCCCTATTGTTCCAGTATAAAGATGTAGGATTGTGTGACTTATTTTTCCAAAGACCCAGTTCACAAGACTTGCTGCAACATAATTTGTCAACAAATTAGTTCATCAGTACTCTTGGATGCAAATCTCTATTTTTTTTAATCTATTTGTTAACTGGGTAAGCCCACTGAGTAATGTCCTTTTTGGTGGTGGATTGGGAACACCATCAAGTAACTTGCTCTGAATCACGCAGTAAGCAAATGGAGGTTGAAGAAATCAAGCCCTAAAGAACTGATAACAGGAAGCAGCTCATTAACAAGCTTGGAGCTTTAATCCTCTGTGCTAATTTCCAGAGTAAATGGCAGTTTAGTAAAGTCATTAATATTCCACTTACTGGAAACATTCAAGTGTAATTGTTTTGGTACTTCTTTCAGTCTTGTTCAATAGTTATTTTATGTGCTTTACTTTGAGATGCCAGTTTATGTTCCTGATTCTTTGCTTTGAGTGTAACAAGGAGAAATCAGAGACTCTTGTTTAGGGCAGCTTTAATGGGCAGTTAGAAATTAAGACTTGGCAGAGCTATCCCTTATTCTGGATGGTGAGAACAGTTCAGAAAGAGCACTTCTTTGGGTAGCTGCAGATGCTCACAGTTTGAAGTACAAGTGATTTTGTGCTTGCTAGCAGCCAAGAGTGTAGTATTTGCCAGGAGAATATAGTTCAATCCTCACTTTAGTGGTTTGCCCGTTCATTTAAGTATATATGAGAAATACCAGTAAAGTTTGAAAGGAAAATCTTCATTGAAGCACACATTCCTTAGCAGAACATAAACTGCCCATACTTGATGATTCCTATTTGAGCACTTCCAAATGGCTTCACACTGAGTAACAGCTTAATTTCAGCTCTCCCAGTGTGAAAACAGAAACTCAGAAAAGAGAGCTGGTGAATTTGTCTTTTTGGGTAAATTTCAGTGATGGGCTAGCAAGTACAGTGCCTAGATAACAGAAAAGAAGAAAATTGGAGAACCTGAAAGAAAATCAACCACAAAAGGTGAGGAGAAAACACTGGCTAGGACAAATCCTGCAGCTGTTCAGCAAAAAGCAGTTCAAGCTCCAGCTTTGGTGTAAGACATGACTTCCAATAATCTAGAGGAGAAAATAAGTCAAATGTGCTCAGAGCTGATTAAAATAAATGAAACACTGAAGGAGTCTATCAACTCAAATAACAAAAGGCTGGAAAAATTAATGAAGCTTTGAACAGATATTTAGATGAGCGGATAAAACTGCAAAAGTCAGAGGTCGGAATTAAGAAAAGGTTAGCCGAGTAGGAGACTGTTCAAGAAGAGATGTTTCAAAAAATGGTAGTATTAAAGGACAAAGCACGTAAGGAAAACCTGAGATTTTCTGCTGTACTAGAGAAACTGAAAGGAAAAGACTGTGTTAATTTTAATGAAAGCAAAAATAAGCAAATGGACTGGTGTTCCACAGCAGAAGTTGTTAATTGAAAGGGCAAATCATGTGTATGCTCCAAACCTGGCCATGAGAAAGCAATCGAGACTTCTAACAGTAAAGTTGCAATCCTATCAGTAGAAAGAGTTGATTCTGTCAAAAGTGTGGCAGAAGGACAAAGTACCCTGAGTTAAAAACTTTACAACACTTCTAGATTTCTCAATAAATTTAATCATAGTTAGGAGCTTTTGTCTCAAAAAGAGACTTCATCAGAAGTAGTTCAACCATAGGAAACCACAAATTTCAATAGAAAAAATGACCGTGGTTTTAGTTAAGAAAAGTCAGTCAGTTACATCATTTCTTAAACACTACATTAAATAAATTAAATATTTACATTTTAATTTCTGTTATAAAAATAAAACATAAAAAGAAAACATGTTAGGCTACGTAGAAATCCATTGTGTATCATACTATTGATAAAAAAACAAAACGTCCTACAAATGATTGTATTTACTGTTAAAAACTTAAATGAACTATAATGGTTTTACTGATACTAAAAGTAGTGGACAACCAAAATGGGGAAGTTGTATTTATTCATTTTAAGTAAGAACAACTGATTACATGTTTACATTAGAGCTTAGCTGCCCTAAGTTTTAAAACTGAGACTACAGAGACTTGGTCATTTAACTCCCTGGGGCACTGGTATTTAACCTTATCTGCCAAAGCAGTTCCTGATACTCTGATAAAGTTTCCCATTTTCCTTCCCTGTGATTGTGGTCTACTTACTCTATTACACAAAATAAAATACTCTTCACATTCCAACAAGTGTTTGTAAAGGGCATTAGTCTATAACTCCTTATTGAGTTCATAATTTTAAGTAAGAACAGTTCTGAAGAAGTCTTTTTGGAGATGAAAGCACTTGGCTTGATTAAAATTTATTGATAAATGAAGAAGTGTTAAAGTTTTAATTCATAAATTTGTTTCTTGGGTAGCAGTCAGTTGGATGTTGGAAATAAACCAGAGACTGGAGTTGGGAGATGGAAATCAACTGGAAGAAAATCAGCAACTCAGCAATTAATGAATACATGTGGGATTACAAAGCATCACTCACATTTGGGAAGTATGGCTGAATAAGAAATTGTGGAAATGGTGGATTTTTTTGACTTTGTTAAACTTTGAGGGGTCTCCAAATCATATGCCCTTCATGTCATTAATGTCTGGAAGAACTTTAAGGAGAGGGGAAGAGGAGGGAAAGAGGTATCTATAAGTGAAACAGTTTAACAGTATTTTTATAAAACATGATTAATCTTATTTGTGAAAGCTTTACTCTACCTATGCTCAAATGTAGACCAATGTTGCAGTAGCCTAAGTTATGGGAGTCCTACCACACCTGCAGCCATCCAGCTTCACAAAGATAAAAGCATCTTCCATGTGCTCCAGCTGTCAGGAGCTTGAGCAGAGATCCACAAAAGTACAACTGGAGCACAGAAAGATTTACAGATTTTGTTTGCTGCCAAAGAGTGAGCTCCTTTGGTCTGTCACCTAAAACTGTAGGTCGGTTAGTGTCTTCAAGAGCTGGATGTACAAGTCCCCATTGGAGGACGTTTTCCACTAACCTTTACTTTTTATGAAGAAAATGTCTGTTTTTCTTCAAAAATGATTGTGTTTAGCTAGTAAACTAACTGAATGTGTTTAGACTGTCATTGCATTTCTGAGGGTGTTTTTATGTAAATGCTTGTGTGAACTTTCTGTAAGGAAAGGTTTTACTTACTTGGAAGTTTTGCTTGCTTGGGACAGGATAATGTGCTTGTGGGGTACTGTCAGTGGTTTACTTACCTCAGAACTTCTTGTTCTGTGCCTTACACGTCTCCAGCTGTTCTAGGCTCCTTTCCATGTTTTTGTCTCCTATTGCTATTTCTGTAGACAGGGCAGATTCCTTGGGATTTTTCAGGGAACATATTAATGCTTTTTCTTCACTTTCTGGTTCTTCAGGCAAGAAAAATAAAATATTTCCTTCTTTTACTGACAGAATTTAAGTCAGAAGACATACATTGCAGAAGACTGTTTTCACTAAAGCAGTTTTATTCTCAGTCTGAGCAGTGTGATTCCAAGAAAAGTTTATCCTCAGATTTCCCTGTTAAAGATATTTTCATTGACTATATAAGATGAAAGAGGCTTTCAATGGGAACAGAAAGAGGTACTGTGGTACAAAAAATATGTTATGATTTCTTACTCAAGCATTGTAGATAACCTTACAGAATTTTCCATCAGCCCATGTGTTACCTGATGGATAGCCAGTTGGCTCACTGATTTGACCCAGGAAACCACATCCATAAATAATGCCGGTCACTAGCAGAAACCCATAGGACTTGGTGCTGCAGTATCTCATTTTTGCCATCTACTTCTTTTAAGTGAAGGCAAATGTCTAGGGTGTCTGGCTGAGAAAATATGCAGACTACTGCAAACTAGATGTGGTTATTGAAACTCTTAAAGATACAGATGCCTTCTTGAGGGTCGTATGGAAACAAGCGACTGCATCCAGAGCCATGGACTGAAACTCAATGTGAAAAAATGATTTATAGTTCCCATTGGAAAGATGTCCATACCTGGAAATTACCACATTGATAATAAGCCCCTAAAAGCAGAATCAGTGGTCGGTGATTGGGGACTGCATGTTGATAATAACCTGACCTTTGACCACCATGTGTGTGCTTTGGTAATAAAATCATTTCTGTGTTGCACAACTTATAAGTAAGGGCATGGCATCCAGGTCCAAGGAGATCATTGTTCCACTGTAGTTGGCTTGCATCATACCAGTCAGTGAGTACAACGCATCCTTTGGCATGTACCTGACCAGGCACTTGCAACAGCTTGATAGACCACAGAGGTTACTCACAAAAAGATGGGAGTAAACAGGTCCTTTGTGGACCATCTGAGTGCCTTATCCTTGTACTCAGTTGCCTACAGATTGCTGCGTGGCAGTCTATGCCTAGCCTAAAAGGCATTCTCTGATCCCACAGTGATGGATTTGTTGCACAGCTGCAAAACAAATAACATCAGACATAACTGTTTTAAGGACCTAAACCTCATCTGCAACATAAACAAGACATGTTGCAGGAAAATATACGTGTCTCAAAGATTACCCCTTCTCTGGAAAAGGCTTCCAGTCCATGTGAAGCAAGGCTCATCCATAACTATATTCAAATGTAATTTGGAGCAATTGATGGGAAGTCACAACTTTACCCCTACATCCCTAATGGACAGGAGTAGCCTGTTAATGCTTGATGTGTACAAGCCTGAATTGTATCCATAAAATTCCTTGGGGCTGTTGACGTATTTGATCCATAGTTTGTTAAATTTGAGGTAAGCTTAGCTAGGCTTAAAACGTCTCTTGGGAAGACAGCCTGGTAACCACGTAAGAACATACAGTTAGGGATGCCTAAAACTGCAGCTATCCCTCCTGTCTTGCCTGCCTTAGAGAATGTTTTTCTTGCTGTTACTCTTACCTGATGGTCAACCTTCTGCTCTCAGGACGTCTGATAAGTTATACAAGGTAGCCATAACACCATAACAGCCGAGTATCTGTTTTCTAATCCTAAAGCAGACCCAGCACTTATTTCTTTATCCAAATCTGCTTCTACTAAACAGGTTACAGCTGTTTATCCCCATTCCCACTGACAAGATGGGAAAAGCAGTGGATAAGCTGGAGAAGAAAATGTACTCTTCTAATTTTCAGAATTTTACACTATCAGGCTAGTAAGTTAAATGTTTTGTTTTTATCTTTTGATAACATTCAGAAGCTTATGGTGACTCTTCTTCCTTCAGAGGTAAATAATTAAATTCTTCTGGGGCAGCTGTTTCTGATGTAACTCAGCATTTTATAAAGTGTGCCTATGGTACTGCTGATTCTTCCTCTAGAGCTGGTGCTGTGTCTGGATCAGTTTTGAGGATATTTGCTTGGTTTCATTCTTAAAATCTCCCTGATGATAAATCTGAGATTTTAAGTTCCCCCTGAAATAAAGGCAGATACTGTCCCTTCAGAAGCTAAAATGTTTAAGGAGTGTGATGAAAGGGGAAAACTGATTCAAGGAGTAACTCAGATTTTCAACCCTACTTTTTCAGATCAAATAGTAATTTCCCCCTACCTCCGCTTCTTTTTCCAATAAGCAATTTAATTTAAGTAGCAAGGAGCTAACAGTCAGGGTTTAAAAAACAATGGAAAGAAGGTTCAAAAAAGAAAGGAAACACGTGTAAAAGTCAAGAACAGTCCTCCCAGGCTGTATGACTATCCACTTGTTCAGTTTCCCTCTCTGGCAATCATCTTCCCATGTGACATGAGATATTTTCAGGCAGCTTGGTTCTGAATGTCATCCGGGGGGGGGACACTTGGCAGTGAAATCCCTCCCTCCATCTTTTTCAGGGAACCAGAGCTCTCTCTTTCCTCCCATTTTGGTCAATACGCTGTCCCAGGGAGTCATAGAACCTCTGCCCTCCCAATCTCCTTGATAAAGATTTTTACTCATGAATTTTTCTTATTCCCAAAAGAAAATGATTTTTGAGGCCTGTACTGGTTCTGTCTCTTCTAAACATTTTGTCTAGATTCTGAAGTTCAAAATGTTCTCTCTTCATTCTCTTGTACCCCTGAGCCCCTCTCTAGCTTTTATGGTGAAGCTGGATCTACAGGATGCCCATCGTCACATTCCTATTAACTAGCATTTCAAGGAGTTATTAAGATTTGCTTTACCCAGTCTTACAGTATCAATTCTGTTTTTACCCTTTTAGCTTTCCACTGCACCAAGAATATTCATAAAATTACTAGCGCCAGTCATTGCATACTGCATACTTCAAGGTATTCTCATTTTCCATACTTGGACTATTGTCTTATCTTTTCAGACTCTGTCCAGCTGTCAAAAGCCTTTAAGAACTTTTAATCCATCTGGAATTTTAAATCAGCATTCATAAGTCTTCTTTCATCCCTTCTCACAGAATGATTTTCCTGGAATATATGTTGGACTGTACTGTAGGAACAGCCTTTCTTCAAGACAGGGTAGACCTCTTTCAACCGTTCTTCCTGAGTGTCTCCAGTCAAAAGTAGGCATCTGCAAGGGAGTTTCTCAGAATTCTTGTGGTACTTAGCATCCTTAATTCTCATGCTTCCCCTTGCCAGGCTACATATGAAAAAAAAATACAGTAGTACCGTGGATCAGTTGTGACTTGGCAATGACACCTCTGGTTCTTTCAGTTCCCAGTCCTGAAATTTGTAGAGAGAGAAATTAAGTACTGGGTAGACTAGTTAACTAACAGTCCAGGTCTTCCATTCTCCCTTCTGACCCTCCTTCAGTCTGTTACCTCAAATGCTTCAGATCTGGTGTGGGGAGCTATTTCAAAAGGGGTAAAATTACAAGCTGGTGGAATCATGTAGACAGAGAAAAGCACATACATATAAGATAGATGTTGCCAGTTATCAGTGCTCTGAAGGCCTTGAATCATTTGTGTTCTCCAGGACTTCTGCATGTATATACAGACAACACCACAATGAGGTTGTACATAAGCAAGTATAGGTGTACTGGATCTTACTGTCTTTGCAGACTTGTTATGGTATCCTGAGAGCTAGCAACTCAGATCAGTTTTACTCATCATGCTACATACATTCTGTCAGAGCAAAACTTCATTGCAGTAAAGCCTAGCAGGACCAGGACAGACCCCCACAAATGAAAACATTCCCTGGGGTCTTCTAAGAATTGATTCAACTGTGGTGAACACCTCAAGTAGATCTGTTTACTGCCCTTCAGAATAGTCAAATATGTTCTGCTCTATGACTCCTTCCAAACAGGCCTGGAAGACAAAAGCTTTCTCATTCCCACAGAAGGGAATGTTCCTACATGCTTTTACACTCTTTTCACTGATATCTAGGGTTCTTTCAAAGACCCAAGGTGATGGCATTTGATGCATTTTAATCCAGAAACGGAATCACTAACTTCCTGAATGAGAGAATGTTGATACCTTTTAGGCATTTTTTTCATGAGGACATGCAGCAGGTGCTAAAAGATGTAAGATAACTTGCTAGTAGAAAATATGGATACATGAAAAATTATCCTGTTGTGGCCCAGCTTCCTTTGGTTCTTGATTATTTGTCTTGAGTTGTTGTCCAATGGCCTTTCGTATTCCTCTATCAAGTTACATCAGTCAATCATATCTGCTTGTTTGTCCTTGGATCCTCCCTTTTCTAATAATGCTCAAATTAAACAAATTTTGAAAGAGGTGTTACACACTTGTCCACCTAGGAAGCAACTGTCTTTTTCTTGTGATGTGAACTTTGTGCTTGAGAAGCTTACTTGGTCTTAAAAAAGCCACAGCTATGTTCCAGTTTACTCTGTATCTGTTAGGACAAGTTTATGAGGCTGAATTGAGTTTCTTAACTTGGAAGATTGATTTCCTCATTGTTTTGACATCTGTTAGGAACGTTTCTGAGTTACAAGGTCTTAAGGTGAGTTAACCCTACCTACCTTGTTTTCTACAAGGACAGGGTTTCCTTTGAGAGAAAATCCTTCTTTTATGCCTAAAGTGCTCTGAGTTTTCTTTAAGCCAGTCTATTAGTCTCCCAGTTTTCTTCCCTAAATTCAGAGCAAGGGAGGAAGATTCCCGCCAAGTTCCTCAAGACTGCCGCTGATTCAGTAACTTATCCAATTAGCATTCTAATCAATAGGTCAATCCAAGAATCTTATGTTCCTTCTTTATGGAAAAAAAAAGTCGTCATCCTACCCCTCCACAAAGGGGGCCACTCCTCCGAAATCTCTAACTTCCGACCTATTGCTCTTCTTTCCCCCATATCTAAAATTCTTGAGAAATGCATCCAAAAATAACTAGTTAACTACCTGTTAAATAACAACATCCTCTTCCCAACACAACATGGATTCCGTCCTGGCCATAGTACCTCTACTGCTCTCCTATCCTTCGTAGATATCATTGACAAAATCCATGACTCTGGCCATATAGCATCTACCCTTTTTCTAGATCTATCAAAGGCTTTTGATACTATATCCCATTCCATTCTTCTTTCTCAACTATCTTCCATTGGGCTGTCTTCTTCATCCCATGCCTGGTTTGAAAACTCTCTCTATAACAGACATCATGCCGTCAAATGGCAGCACTCAGTCTCTCCATACCTCCACAACCCTACCAGCATCCCTCAAGACTCAATTCTTGGCCCCCTCCTATTTAATATTTTCATTAATAATTTACACCAAGCTTTATCGCACTCCTCCCTAGTCCAATATGCTGATGACTCGACCATAATCTGCACCTTACCCCACCATCCTATAACAAATGACCCAAACAGCTTTCTCTACTGTTGGCTCCACCAAAATCACTTGTCCTTAAATGCCAAAAAAAAAACAAAACTTGTGTTGTTCACCCCTAAAAAGAATACTTCTATCAATTTCCAAGACTTTAACATTCTCTCATTGAATTCCATAAAGATCGAACTTGTGGCCAATACCAAACTCTTGGGGGTTATAATAGACAACAATATAAAATTTGATCTTCATATCCAATCCACCATTTCTAAAACCCACAAAAAACTTGGCCTCCTGTGCAAGCACTATAAATTCCTTTCCCATGCTACTAAACAAGCCCTAACCCTCTCCTACCTGCTTCCTTCTCTAACCTATGGTGCTCCTCTACTAACCTACAGTCCTCTTTAAAACTGAAGTTAGAATCCTGTTATAACATAATTGCCAAATTTGCTTCTAACTGTCGTTATTCTACCCATCACTGTATAACCTTAAGGCATCTCCACTGGCTCGAATTCCCACATTTCCTGCTACATCTCCAACTAACTAATTCTCATAGACTAATATACAAACCACAAGACTGCCCTGCACTCAGTTCCTTATTTACCCCTTACTTCCTCACTAGGTCATTATGCTCAGAAAATCAAAACTTACTTCAAGTCCATAAACTAAACCCTCCAGTTGGTAAACTTCTATACTCCTGGACTATGGCCAGGCACTGGAATGATCTCCCCTCCTCTGTACGTTCTGAACAGCACCCCTTCAAATTCAAAACTGCCCTCCAAAATCATCTTCTTTCTAACTGGATTTGCAACTGCAGTACTTTCTCTAATGCTGTTACTTAATCCTCTCTCCTTTATTAGCAGTCCTTGCATTGCTCTATTCTTAATTGACTTATGATCTTTGCTGCCTCTAAAATCACATTTCTGTGATGTTGCATAATCCTACTTCTGCATTTTGTAGCAGTAAGCTGTACAACTGCACTGATATCTTTGTATAGTAGCATTATAGCTGTAAGATGTACCACTTCACTGATTTATTGTATGGTAGAAAACATTGTAAATATTGTAACTACCTTGCGGTACCCACCTCTGTACTGTTATGCAGTTTTTCTATGTAAGAACCAGTTTTTCTGTGTAAATTGTACCTCATTACTGGTATCATTAATTTTTGTAGTAAGTCTTGTAAGTATAGTAACCACCTTGTGGTAGTTACCTCTGGAATGTAATGTAGTTTTCCTTATTGTATTAATCTACTGGAGCTTTTCTTCAAGGGCCTCCACTGAAAATGGGCTCTCTTCAGCCCAGTGGACTTTCCCGGTAAACAGATGTCATAAAATAAATAAAAAATAAAATAAAATCTTTCACACTCTAGATATCAACAGGCAGCTCGGACACTATCGAGACAAAACTTGACACTTCAGCAAAGCTGATCAACTATTTGCTCCTATGAAGTTAATAAAAAAAAAACAACTAGTTTTAAACAGAAAAATTCCAGGTGGTTGCCTCATGCTATTGCTTTTAGTTATACTCGCCATAAAAAAAGCCGCTTCCAGGCATGGTTCCAGCCTATCCAACAGAGGGATTTAGCTTCTTTAGCTTTCTGGAAAGAGGTGGACTCTAGAGGCAGCAATGTGGTTCTCTGTACACATTTTTACAAAGCACTACAAACTCGACTCCTCTTCCAGGTCCAGAACAGGCTTTGCTAGGACCATTCTCCAGGGACTCTTGGATTCTTAGTTTATTGGCCTCCTGCCATCATTCCCTTTTCTTTTGTAAGCTGTGGTAATCTACACATATACCAGAAACAAGTTCCAATCCCTGTGGTAAATATAAACAAAATTCCAAAGGAACCACACACATGCACTTTTTCAGGGATTCCAAGAAACAGATCCAACAAATTTTCTCTGCTAGTGGTTATTTTGGAATTTTGTTTATATTTAACACAGGCATTGGAACTTTTTTCTGGTGTTTTTTGATTTTATTGGTCGAATGACTAGCAGGGAAAATTTGTTGGATCTTTTTATTGGAATCCCTGAAAAAGTGCATGTGTGTGTGGTTCTTTTGGAATTTTGTTTGTATCTACCACAGGCATTGGAACTTTTCTTTCTGGTGTTTTTTGGTTTTATTGGTCCAATGACGTGCACTAGCAGGGAAAATTTGTTGGATCTGTTTCTTGGAATCCCTGAAAAGTGCATTTGTGTGGTTCTTTTGGAATCTTCACATATATAGCTTACGTAACTGCAGCAGTAGCCTGTTTAAATACAGATTGAGAGAGAGAGATCTGGACGTGAGAGCCAAGTGCAGAAAATCTCAAATGCATGACTTGTTTGCTAATTGGGATGTGATGATAGGCATCCTTCAGATCCAGAGTTACAATATAACTGCCACTGATTCTGGGCAGTTCCCCCTTTCTTGGTGGAGTTTCCCTGCCTCAGTTTATTGAAGTTCTTTTTATTTGTCTCTGTTGAAGTTGGTCTATTTTGTTTTTAACAAATGGCCCAGAATTGAAGGGAATGCTTTTAAAACTGATGAAGTTGGTGGGTGGCCAAAAAAAATTGAGAAGCCCCTTGAAGCACTTTCCCTGTCTCATTAAACCTTTGTGAGTACTTTAGCAGTAGAAGCTCCAAACTAGGACATCTTTTTCTAGCGGACACGCAAGAATTTTGGACTTAACATGTTCAGGAAAATTAAAGTGCAACCAAGCAAATCTTTTCATAACAGAACTCATGGCCGTCGCCCTAGAAAAAACATCAGCAGCATTATAAGAGCACTTGGGGGAGTATTTGGTAACCTGAGGAGCTGACCCAATGAGAATGTAAAGTTGTTTTGAAATCAAAAGTAGGCAGATTGGAGGATAAGTTCCTGATGTTTTCAAAATTGGCCAACGAAAACCTAAGCATATCAGCTTGATGGTTCAAAACTCTAAAAATCAAAGCAGAGGAGGAATACACTTGTTTACCATATTGCTGCGGTAGCATTGTCGCCTCACAGTAAGACATTGCCCTGTTCGATTCTCAGCGAAAGCGTCTTCTGTGTGGAGACATGTGTGAATGGGCGTACCTTCGTTGAAGGTTGTGCATCAGGGCTGGCAACTCGGTACGTAAAAATCTACTGCCAATCATTAGCGGACCGGAGTTCCACTGTGGCAACCCCTAACCGGGAAAAGCCAAAAGATACAACAACTATATTTTTCAAAAGCCTTTCCATCCTTACCAAAAGGAATAGTATTAGTATTGGCCTTGGCTACCAGTTTAGCCAAAAAAGAACTATAGCCAGAAATGATAGCAGGATCTATTTTAGGATTAGTCATCAGATGCTTGTGGGATTGAGAGACGTTATACAGTTTGCAGAAGTATTTTGATGTAGGAGCCTGAGTGACACGGATACGGCCATCTGTTAAGAAAACATCTTCCAGACCTACTAAATTTAGAGGAACATATGCTAGCTGAGTTAAAGCCAAATTTTAAAGGCCATAAAGTTCAGTCTGCTACCATTGAAAGAATTCTGACATTTTAACAGCCTCAGTACAAAGCATCCTTCGGCATGTACCTGACCAGGCACTTTCAACACCTTGAGTGTCCACAGAGCTTACTCACAAAAGGAATACAGGGAGTAAACAAATCAATAGTACAAAAATAAATAGAGGCTTGTCCACCACGGCTGAATATAAACACTTTATTAAAACAACAAAACGTAAGCGCTTTCACAGTCTCTATGACTGCTTCCTCAGGCAGCATTAAACAACTGAATTACATCTTTTATACACTTAAAAATCAATCAGCCATTAATTAATAGCAGTTAAGGCATTTAAAGTGTCCCTCTCACTTTGCTGATAAGATTCCATAAAAACATCCAACACTTAATTTATCAAAACCTCATTAATTTTTTTTTAAAAACTTTTTAAAAAAGAACGTCAACACTTATCTACACATTTTAAAGTGCTACATATATATGTGAATTAATGTCTGAGTGCTCTGGCTTTGAGGAATGGTTTCAGTGATGCTGTTTAATTTATCCCTGGTAATGTGTCTGCATTGAGTTTAATGATCCACCTTTGCTCAGCTGCTTTTGTCCTATTCTTCACATCATCACATCAGCCCCTCTTATCCCTTCTCTGATAACCTGTAGAACAAAAAATTTGAAAGTGTGGTCTCTCCCTTCTGCATCAACATGCTTGGCCAATGCACTGTTCTCCTTTCTATTAATGATATCTCTATTGTGTTCTAATATATGCTCCTTGAGCATTCTATTTGTCTTCCCTATGTAAAAAAACATACATTTTACACAGAAACTGAAGTACACAACATTCTTAGTTCGACATTCAGCATAGCATTTCGCTTGAATTACTGCCTGACTGTATGTTTGTGTAAAAGTGGTGCAAGAGTGTATGAATTTACATGCTGCACAACTTCTGCATATGTAAGTTCCTAACCTTGAAGATGCAATAGGAGGCCGAGCTATCTGTGTTTTATAACATAGCTGTTGTTTAAGACATCTTTTATTTTTGAAGGAGAACAGTGGGTTTGTCATCCAACACCTCTTTAAGCTCATCCGCTGCTGTCAAGATGTTCCAATTCTGTCTGAACACCTCACAAAACACATTAATATCACTGGCAAATGAAATTGGGAATCTAAGTTTCCTATTGTTTGATCTATTTATATCTAGTGCAGAATCTGCCTGCTGTGCAAAAGTGATTCTTCTATGCATTTGTCTCATTCATGTTTGGAATAACCTCTTTCTAAAAATTCTTCTCTGAGATTATTCAGGGCTGCTGTGAGCTGTGTTTCATTATTATGCAGTCTCATGATTCTCAAAACTTGACCCTTCATGACATATCTATTAATGTGGTTGGAGTGCATACTTCTTCTATGGAGTATGGCATTCCTCCTGGTAGGTTTCCTATACAGGCTAGTCTCCAGTTTTCTGGCCTCTGACTTCTTAACTGTTACATCAAGGAACTCTATGCTCTCACAGGAAAAATTACATGTATACTTTAAGAATGTAGTGGTGGTATGTAAATATCCCAAAAAGTTATGTAGCTGTTGTTCAGAGCCCCCCATAGAAGAAAAATGTCATCCACAAAGCGGGTGTACTACAGCAAATGTTGATTATGTTCACTGGTTTGTAAAACAAGTCCTGTGTGTCTCAAAGCCCTATCCCTGTATTCAGTCGTCTACAGACTACTGCATGGCAATCTTTGCCTAGCTTACAAGGCATCCTCTAATCCCACATGAGATTTGTTGCACATCCACAAAACAAATAGCATCAGATATTACCATTCTGAGGACCTAAATTTCATCTGCGACATAAATAGGACATGTTGCAGGAGCAGGTATGTGTCTCAAAGATTGCCCCTTCTCTGGAAAAGGTTTCCCATTTATATGAAGCAAAGCTCATCCCTAATTTAATCCAAACATAATTTGGACCAGTGGATGAGAAATCGCAAATTTACCCCTGGTTTGGTGTAAAATATTTTTCCCTAATGGACAGGGGTAGTAGCTTGTTAACGCTTGATCTGTACAAGCCTATATTATAACCATAAAATTCCTTGAGATATTGACACATCTGAGCAATATTTTGTTAAATTTAGGATAAGCTTGGCTAGGCTTTCAGTCAGAAGTATGATTAAGTTATACAAGGTAGCTCTAACACAAGTATTTGTTTTCTAATCCTGAAGCAGACTCAGCAGTTATTTCCCCTATCCAAATCTGCTTTTACTAACAGGTTCCCACTGACAAGGATTGGAAAGCAGTGGCTAAGTTGGTGAAGAAAATGTACTTTTCTAGTACTTTAACTTTCAGAATTTTAAACTATCAAACTAATAAGATAAATATTTTGTTGTTATCTGTTCAATATGCAGGAGTTAATGGTGACCCTTTCTTCTTCTGAGGATATTAATTCATTAAATACTTCTAGAACAGCTGTTTCTCATGTGAATAAGCATTTTTTAAAGTGTGCTTATGATGCTGCAACTGGATCTGTTTTGAGAAGATTTGCTTGGTTTTATTCTTAGTATCTTCCTGATGATGATAAAAACTAAGATTTAAAATTCTCCCGTAGATAACGAGAGACTATCCCTTCTGAATCTGAGGTGTTTAAGAACTTAGATAAACAGGGAAAACTGGTTCAGGGAATGATTCAGATTTTCAACCTTACTTTTTCAGACCCAGTAGTAATTTCCCCCCACCTCAACCTCTTTTTCCAATAAGCAATTTAAGTCACAAGGAGCTGGCAATCATGATTTAAAAAAAAAAATGGAAAGAAGGCTGAAAAACAAAAGTAAAAGTGCCTAAAAGTAAAGGACGGTCCTCCTGGTCTGTATGACTGTCTGCTTGTTCAGGACCCCTCGGGAACCTTTCCATGTCTCTGAGACTTCATCCTCCCTTCTGAACATCAGAATGTTTCAAACAGCTTGGATCTGAATGTAATTCAATGGGGCAACATTTGGCAGTGAAATCCCACCCTCCCTCCCTCCGTCACCGTGCCAGGGAATTCCCTCTTATACAGGGAACCAGATCTCTCTCCCCTCCCATTTTGCCCAACATGCTGTCTCAGGAAGTAATACAGTCTTTCTCTCCCAATCTCTTAGGTAACGCTTTTTATTCACAGAGTGACAGGCATACTGCCAGCTGTTAAGAAAACCTCCTGCAGCACTGCTAAAATTAGAGGAACAGCTGCTGTTTGAGGTAAATCAATTGCAACAGCTCATAAAATTTGCTGTGAGAAGGAATTTCATTCTACTCCCATTGAAGGAATTTGTTAAAAGAAAAACACTTATTTCTCCAACATTCACCAGAAGAAACACAGCGATTTCGATAAGCAAATAAAAGCTTTATGCATGGAGACCTGCCACATCGATGGTGGAATGTCAGCAGTCTAACTTCTGTACAAACTGCAGGGGTTTTTATAGCCCCTTCTGCACGTACACACACATACTCAAGAAGATGTTTATCAGACACTGAATTTCAGTTAAGACAGAAATATGTAAGGGTCAGTTTCAGTTAAGACAGAAATATGCAAGGGTCATAAGATAATTACAAGTTCTGTTCTTTCTCGGACTGCAGGTTAACATCTGGACATTCTTTCATGGTCAGCCTGTTTAAGCAGGTCAAACAGTTCTTTTAGAAATTCTTTCTTTGCACACAAGATAGTTTAACCCTTATTATGTCTGATACAAAGTAGTTGTTCATACAGAATTTTATTACATTTCCCCCCTAACAACACTTTTTATCAGCAAAATATTTCACTACACACCCTGGTCATACAACTTTTCATTTGATTCGTATCCTTTGTACCCAAAATAGTAAGCTTTTGTCATATTGGCAGTTATTACATTAGACATCAACATTCGGATGCATGGGATACAACAGCAACCTAAAAACAAGACTATAATGGCACCAACACATACAGCAATTAAAATGTTCATAAGAACACTTCCCAACTTCCGAACCAGTTCTGGAAGAATTCAGTCAATGGATTTTGTCCTGGTTTTGTCAGCTCAGACACCTTCTGAATAATTTCGAGGTGATTCTCAATTTCGTGCTGATTATCTGGGATAAACGAACAGCACTCCTCTTGGATAAGAGCGCAAGTACCTCCTTTCGCCGCTAGGGTGAAATTGAGCGCCATACGGTTCTGCAACACTACTGTTCTCATTGCCGTCAATTCGTCTGTCACCAATTCTAGCGCAGAAAAAGTTGCATTACTCAAGGTCTCCAACCATTTTGACAATTTTCTGAGTTTTCAAATAGATTTTACTGTCCCATATGCTGTAAGAATACCAGCACCAGAAATCACATCATCACCCAAGTCCATATGTGATAGCCCCTTACTGCTACTGTGGGCTAAATCATGATGGTAAATCCAGGACGCATCGATTTTACCTATGGGATTAATAGGTTTATTAACAGTACGTACATTTCGTATTTTACCTTGGGGTAGTGTAAATACATGTCTTATTGCTGGTACCAAATAACCTAAAAAACAACTACCAGACCAACTTTCTGGTAACCACTTATATGCCTTTCTTCCACAGACAAAGTAGCAATCTTGTACCTTAATGGTAATACTGACAGGATTCAAACGTTCCCCTACATCTTGCAGCCCTAAAAACAATAGATAATACACAGACTTCATTTTCTGAAAGAAATTAGGGTCTTTAACAAGTCTTTTTATAGGTGTAAAACTTGTTACACAACCTGAGTTATCTGTGGTACAATTATGAACTATTGTTGTATTGCACTGGCTCCACCCAACTCTGTTTTTACCAAGTTTTTGAAAGTATATAGTTCCATTTTGACGACCCATGAGAGGTAAAGCTATTTTATTCTTTGCTGTAACATTTGAGGTGTCAAATATTAAATTGGTCCATGTTTCATTAGCCCCCAAAGGGACTGTCCTCAACATTAACCCCTCATGTACAGTAGGAATAGCAGTGCATACCCAACAATTAGAGATATTAAGAGATGAAGCATAAGCATACTTAACAGCCTGGTAGGTATTAAAAGGTGGATGCCAAACTGTGTTCGTGTTCCTTTTAGTTCGACTAACAGCATCTGAAAATAAAAATGACCAAAACAAAAACACAGAAATCACAATGATTGTTAACAAAATTATTGTACAATATTTCTGTGGGAAAGGCTGCTCCCGTGTATTATCATTGTCTCTTTGTCTTCTTTCAGGTACGAGATACTCCATTTCTTCATTCGAAGAAAACTAAAATGGATACACAACTACACAAAAATATTAAAAATAAAAATTGTACTCAAAAATAATTAAATACCACCCCCCTTTTTCACTTCTTAAGGTTCCTCAGGGGGACCTAGATTTTTGTCCAGCTCAAACTGTTTCACCAGTTTACAATGTGTTAAGTGAATCCACGATGTTCGTTCTTTTATTCGAACCGCAGTAGGAGTCGAAATCAGCACTTGATATGGACCTTCCCACTTTGGTGAAGCCCAGTTTTTTCTCTTGATTATCTTGATCCAGACCCAATCTCCGGGCTTAACTTTGAGAATTCTGCTCTTCTGTTGATCTGAAAAGCAATCATTTGTTAGAGGTGTTTTAGTTTTTGTCAGCAATTTTCTCATGTAATCTGCTAACTCCTCACCCCCCTCACGTTCCGCAGGAAATATCCCTTGCCATTGCGGGACGTAATAGGGGCGGCCAAAAAGGAGTTCAAATGGTGTAATACTTTTGGAGGTAGGTGTGGTCCGCATGGAGAGGAGTACCAAAGGTAAGCAGGTAATCCAAGACTGATGTGTCTCGGCCATGAGTTTTCGTAACTTACTTTTGAGAATACCATTATGATGTTCGACCAACCCGGCTGACTGCGGATGGTAAGCACAATGGTGTTTAAGGTCAATTTTGAAAACAACAGCCAATTTCTGAATAACTTGATTAACAAAATGAGTGCCATTATCAGAATAGATGCGTACTGGAATTCCAAAATGTGGAATAATATAATTCGTTAAAATTTTTACCACTGTTGAAGCATCCGGATGAGTGACGGGAAATGCTTCAACCCATTTAGAAAATGCATCAATGATAACCAATACAAACTTTTTTTGCTGTGCAGGGGTAAGTTCAATGAAATCCATACAGATGGTATGAAAGGGATAGGGTGGAACTGGGAAGGTTGCTGGTGCAACACGTATACCACCCTGCCCATGAAAACGAGCACAGACAAGACAAGACAGACAAAAACGTTTTGCATATGCTACAAATCCTTTACTCCAAAATACTTGTTGCACTACCTGAACCATAGCTGCTGGACCGTTGTGAGACGGCCCATGAGTAATGAGGGAGGCATAATGAAATAAATTCATTGGTAAAATGTATTTACCATTTGGTCCCATATAAACCCCCTGCTCATGTGTCACCCCATATTTCATCCATTTTTGCTTTTCCTGTTTAGTGCTTAATTCTTGCATGACCCGTAAGGTGTGTAGATTAAGATTATCTGAAGGTTGCAGGTCTGTTTCAAGTGCAAAAGTGGATGTTAAAGCAATTTCCTTAGCGGTCTGATCAGCTAGGGCATTTCCCAGTGCTACCGGATCTTTAGCATTAGTGTGGGCCGCGCATTTACAAATCGCTAGTCTATTAGGTAGTTGGATAGTCTGTAAAAGATCCAAGATGAGGGTTTTATGCGTGATTTCTTTCCCCGAAGCAGTAACCATACTCCTGTTTTTCCATTGCTGGGCAAAGACATGCACCGTAGAAAAAGCATACTGGCTATCTGCATAGATAGTGGCTGCTTTACCTTCCGACAATGCGCATGCCCTGGTCAAAGCAATTAATTTCGCTGCTTGTGCAGACAAGTTCCTGGGGAGAGGATTAGCTTCTATAATGTGTGTACCAGTTGTCACCGCATAACCAACTTGGGTGTTACCTATCTCATTTTTATGGGCCGACCCATCTACAAATAAGGTCCAGTTAGTGTTTAATAAGGGTTGATCTTTAAGGTCAGGTCTAGGTAAAACATTTGCATGAATCATGTCTAGGCACACATGTGGAGTTCCATCAGCCAGTGTGGGGAGGAGAGTAGCCGGGTTTAGGGTAGTACATCGTTCTATAGTCATGTGAGGTTGAGACAACAAAATAGTCATACATGATAAGTGTCTGCTTGGAGATAGAAAAGTTAACTTATCCTGCAGCAGAATCACTGCTACCGAATGCAGTACTCGCAAGATTAGTGGATGAAATAAAATAAGTGTCGTCGAAGCTTGAATGGCCAATGCCGCCGCCACCACTGCCTGCACGCAGTGTGGTAATGATCGCGCGACAGCGTCCAATTTACTTGAATAAAAAGCCAGGGGTCTGAGTTTGTCCCCATGCGACTGTAACAGGACGGATGTCATGTATCCGCCTTTACAGTCCACCGTTTGAATAAAATTTTTGGAATAGTCAGGGAAACCTAGAACTGCTGAACTTGCTATCAATTGTTTGATCTGAGTAAACGCTTGAATGGACCTATCCGTCCAAGAAATGGGATCATTTGCCACCATTGGGAGTGCAAAGATCAGATCCGATAAAGGACCTACTTCCTCAGCATAGTTAGGTATCCAACTACGGCAAAAGTTAGTAATCCTCAAAAATGACATCATTTCCTTTTTTGTGAGGGGCATAGGTGCCTGGAGAATTGCTTCCTTTCTAGTACCATCAAGTTGCCTGCCTTGGTTAGATATTAAATAACCCAAATAGCGTAACTCTAGTTTACAAAATTGTAATTTAAACTTATTTACCTTGTGTCCTTCTTCTGCTAAAAAATGTAGAAGCCGCAGGGAGTCCGTTTTACAGGCAGATTCTGTAGGGGCAGCCAGCAGGATGTCGTCCACGTACAGCAATAGATGGCTTCCATGCTTCGGTGAAAATTGAGCCAGATTCGCTGACATTTCTTGAGAAAATACAGTAGGACTTTCACAGTAACCTTGAGGTAATCGTGTGTATGTGTAACGTTTGCCCATAAATGTAAAGGCGAACCAAAACCTGCTATCCTCATGTAATGGGATAGAGAAAAATGCATTACTGATATCAATAACTGTAAAATATTGGTCTGTGGGAAGGATATCATTCAGTAGGACAGACAGATCCGGAACTACCGGGGCCCTTGGTACTATGGCTGCATTAACAGCCTGTAAATCATGTACCATCCTCCAAGTTCCGTCCAGCTTCCTTACTGGAAACAAAGGCGTATAACATGGTGAATCTGCGCACGGGATCAAGACCCCTGCCCGTAGTAATGCTTCAATTACCGGATAAATTCCTCCTTCTGCTATTTTGCTCAACGGGTACTGTCGTTTGTGCGGTCTATAATCAGATTTAGGTGTGATTTTGACCGCACCTGCTGTTTTCATTAATCCTATATCATGCTGCCCAGTCGACCACAAAGACTGTGGTATAGTCAGCAAATCATTGTCTTCTTGCGGACTCAGCATGAAAAGTCAGCTGGGCAACGCCCTGTCTTCCCTCAAATGTACTGTAGGTGTAGCCTGCATAACCCAATTCAACTTTTGTACCTGAACCCCCCCCTGCTTTGTAACGGTTCTTCCGACAAGGTACTCCATTCCGTTACCTTCTTACCTACAGAGACCCAAGCCTGTCCTTCCTCTTTCGTTACAGATACATGCGGTGTAAGATTACTCCTACAAAATGTCAGCATATCTTTCGTGAGACTGCATGTGGCTGCAGAGTTCCCTAATTTATCCCAGTACAGTTGCTTTAAAACAATCTTCGTGATTTTATATTTAAAAAACAGTGTTTCATATACCGTATCAGGACCTATCAATTTTCTATAGTACATTGTACAGTGCAACTGTTCTGCCTTCACTGGTGGTTGATGACCATACTTACTTAAAGCCAAATTTAGTAAGTCATTGTTACGTTTTGAGGACCTGTAGAGACCAAATCATTACTGTACCAGTAATGTAAATCTCCCTGTCCTTCTTGCAAAAATGCAGCTTCAAGTTGTACTCGCTTGGTCTGTATACCATGAGCTGTGGGGACTGCTGCTATACCAAAAACATGCATTAGGTCCCTTCCTAACAAATTAACAGGGCAAATATGTGAAATAATTACACGAAAGCTAATGGTCTGGTTTGTTTGAGGGTCTGTGAACCACAGCGGTTCTTTATAAATCCGTCCCTTTGCCGCTTTTACTAATACATAATCACTCGTGGCTGCATCAGATGGCACAGCAGTATGTTTTAGCAAGGTCCTAGTTGCTCCCGAATCACACAAGAATTCTACTTCTTGTTCTTCAACCTGCAAACTAATCACAGGTTGCACCTCCAGTTGCATAGTTGACGCTAATGCTGTCAAGTTGACAACTTGATATTCTCCATCAGCAGAAAAACTGCTTTGCTCATGTTCCCATCCTGCACATTCCCCTTTGGTCTCTTCGTTCTCCTCCTCATAGCCTTCCATAATTTCATCCGGTGGCCCCGGCCACTCTTCCTCACTGTCATATAGTCATGCTGAGGACTGCGCCGGTGCTTGTGAAGCACCCAGTTGTCCCGAGCTACGACAATCTCTTGCAAAATTACCTTTCTTGCCACACTTAAAACATTCCCCCCTCCTTACCCTTCCCTCGTAATCCTCAGAGTGTCCTACATTTCCTCGCCTCCTGCCTCTGCCCCTTCCTCTGCCCCTATTAGGTTGACCTTGCAGCAACATAATCGTGCCATCCGAATTAACCATGAGGGTCTGTGCTTGTTTCTTCGTTTTATCCGCTATATACTTCTCCGCATGCCTAGCATATTCTAACAGTGGTTGTAACCATACAAACTCAACCAGATATATTCAACGTATTAAAGCAAAAAACACCACGCTGATGAAGTTTATCTATTGTGTATAAACGAAAGCTCTTATTTTATTTATAACATTGTGTCCAGCGTGGTGTTTTTTGCTTTAAGTGGTTGTAACCATGCTGTTCTGTGGTCTATCATATGTTTAGTAATAAAATTACTAATCGGAGATCTACACCCTTTCAAAAAGGCATTCTTTAACTGTTGTTCATATGATGAGTCTGCCCCCTGATTAGTGGGCACTTCTATACCACTATGGTCATTAAAAATAACAGTTAAACGCTGTAAGTAATGATCTACTTTCTCGTCATTGGACTGTACGCATTGATTAATGCGTGTCCAGCCGCACGTGCCTTCCATTTTTCTGCGACCCGCTCAAGTAACGTTTTAAGTTGCCTCTCAAATTCTGCAGTATCATGACCAAGAGGCTCCCCGTCCTCCGTAAGGGGTTTCCAATTTCCACAGATAAGGTGCCAGCCAGGACCTAAAATCTGTCGGAGTACCTGTTTACATTCAATACTATTAAGTTTATAACTTATTTGCATACCGTGCATGTCATCGGCGAATTTCTTAATGTTGTCTTTTGGGTGGGGGATTCCTTCTACGGCTTTTCTAATGTCTTCTTTAGTCCATGGGCGGTAAACCAGGATTGTGGGACCCTGTCCGTCCATACCCGCCTGTGGATTTGCTACTTGAATCAAAGGGTATTCGCCCTCGCTATCTGGTACCAATTTATCCTTTATTTTCCAGTCATCTCCCCCTACCTTTCGGTTTCGCAGTTCCCTAGAAGTGCCAGGAGTTTTTTGCAGTGTTACGGACGGTATCGGAGGATAATTGACGGAGGAGACCTTATTTTTTTCAGTTTCCTGATATTGTGGCGGATCAACCGCCCCTCCCCCTCCCGCTCCTTCCACGGGGTAGGGCGGGGCTGAAGGATTACGACGAGTAGGTATGGTGGTTTCGTCATCTTCTTTGTTGACAAAAAACGTGGATTTTGCACTTGAATCATCCTTTGTAGCCATATTTTTACTAAGATATATTTTATTTGCCTCCTCAAGCCATTTTTGTGCCTGTGGAAAACCCACCTTCTTTTGGTCTTTTACTCTACTGCCTGCGTCTCTGCGCAGGTCCCTTACCAACCTCTGACATTGGGACTTATCTAATTTTCCTGAAAACTGATACTCCGTCTTCCATTTGTCAAAATATTTTAGATTTTTTGGATGTAATTTAAACATATGTTGTTCATCTTCACTAACTTCAGTTTTTTCTGTTGAACAGCAACTATTTCCTGTTCCCATTTCCCTTATTTAAAAGAGAAAGTATTCCTTTTTCCTGAGATCTCTAGCTATCTTTAGAATTTTTTTACTTAAAGATAGTCCTTTTTTAACAAACAATTGTCCCTTATGACTAGTCCCTTCCTTTTTCCCTATCCGTTATTAAAAAAAGGGAAAGCTTACCTTGCTGTGAGTCTTCCGCCCTTTCGTTCATCACCGTCTTGCGGATTGAATCAAGAGCGACTGGCCTCTACTTATGACAAGATTTCGTCGGAGGTCTTTCACTTGTCAGGGAGTCCGAGATTCGTTCTCCCTTCCTGTACAGGTTTTCAGTCCCTCTTGTGTGATTCGCACCATGAAGAGGTGGCCCCACGTTGGGCGCCAGAAAATGTTAAAAGAAAAACACTTATTTCTCCAACATTCACCAGAAGAAACACAGCGATTTCGATAAGCAAATAAAAGCTTTATTTACATGCACGGAGACCTGCCACATCGATGGTGTTATGTCAGCAGTCTAACTTCTGTACAAACTGCAGGGGTTTTTATAGCCCCTTCTGCACGTACACACACATACTCAACAAGATGTTTATCAGACACTGAATTTCAGTTAAGACAGAAATATGCAAGGGTCAGTTTCAGTTAAGACAGAAATATGCAAGGGTCAGTTTCAGTTAAGACAGAAATATGCAAGGGTCATAAGATAATTACAAGTTCTGTTCTTTCTCGGACTGCAGGTTAACATCTGCACATTCTTTCATGGTCAGCCTGTTTAAGCAGGTCAAACAGTTCTTTTAGAAATTCTTTCTTTGCACACAAGATAGTTTAACCCTTATTATGCCTGATACAAAGTAGTTGTTCATACAGAATTTTATTACAGAATTCTGACATTTTGTTAACAGTCTCAGAAAAGTAAAAGGATTCCTTAAGGGAAATCTGAAATTACTCTTTCCTCAGGTTCAGAATGGTCTAGGCCAGAAAAAAATATCAGTATCAACATATTCTCCCTCCTATCCCTCTCTGTATGATAATGATTCAGAGTCAGAATTGATGGGAAGTCCCTTTTTTTTCTGTCAGAAGGAAATGAAGCAAGATTTTAGCATGTTTAAAGCAGAAAATAGCCCTTTAATGAGTCCCAGTAAACCCACCCTGTCTAAAGAAAAGGGGTCAGGAGAAGTAATATTCTCAGTTTTTTGTTGTCTTTTTCTAAGAAAATCCTAGAAATCAAACCGATTGAAGATACGATACTAGCCCTGAGATCACGTACTGTAATGTGGCTATGCAGTACAGCGGGAACCAGTCCCTGTCCCAGACTCTTGTACAGTGAGGACAATCTAACAACAGCAGAGGACATGGCTGGAACCAGGTCTGGGTGCTGTATCAGAGGGACCAGGTAGACACTGCAGTGTCACCTGTCCAAAGATGAGGCAATGAAGGAGCTGGTACTACTCCCAGCTACTTAATATTTTATTTTTCAACGCAGGAGAGAGGAGAACAGCAGAGATTGGAAATTGCTCCTTGCTGAAGTCAAAAAGAAATCTGAGCATAGGGTAGCAGAAGTAGTAAACATCTGTAACCTAACACAATTGTTTTTCTGAAAAACAGTCACAGTAAGCACCATATTGACCTGGAGGAATATATAGAATCTGTAATGGCGTATATTTCAAAATGTGTTGATGACGTAACAGTTATCAAATGTATCACCATGCGCGCTAATCAGAAACCCTGGCTATCTGTTGAAGTAGATAAGCTCCTACAGGCATGAAATGCTGCATTTAAATCAAAAGACAAGGATGCCCTAAAAGTGGCCAAAGCAAATGTAAGTAGAGGTATAAAGTAGGCTGAGGACCTATGGACGTAAAATTCAGGGATACTTCTCTGACCAAAGGTACTTCAGACGTCTCTCGCAAGGCATTCAAGCCATAACCAGCTACAGGCCTGCATCCTCCCCATGTGATGACAACACAGAATTTCTGAACAAACTAAACACCTACTTCAGAAGATTTGATATGGACAACAACACTGTGCCAAATAAGCTCCCTGCTGAACAGGGTGCTATGTCTAAGAACATCTGATGTTCTGAAGACCCTTAGGTGAGTAAACCCAAGAAAAGCAGCTGGTCCTGATAATATTATGGGAAGGGTTCTAAGAGACTGTGCTATCTGACTGTCCACTGTACTAACAGATATATTCAACACATCCCTGCAACTAGCCACTGTATCCAGTTGCTTCAAAAATACAGCAATCATTCCCTTACCCAAAAAATCCCAACTGACAAGCCTAAATGATTGCCGGCCAGTTGCTCTTACATCAACAGTAATGAAGTGTTTTAAGCGGTTGATCAAGAGCCATATCTTTTCAAGCCTACCTGCAACACTGGATACATTGCACTTTTGTAGATCTAACCGCTGCACGGCTGATGCAATAGTTGTAGCATTTCATGAATCCTTGGCACATCTAGAGAACAAAACTTGCTATGTCAGAATGCTGTTCATTGATTTTAGTTCTGCCTTTAACACTGTCGTTCCTCCAGAATCTGATATCAAAGCTGATCCAGCTGGGAATCAACACTCACCGTGTACTTTGGCAAGAAAGATCTGAAACATTTGGCACTCTTAACTGCTGCATTTATGTGTCTCTCTAGAAGCCTCACTGTGGTTAGAGTGATGAGAGGTGCTCATAAGCTTTGACAAGCTGATTGGTGGTCGTGTTCTAGACAGGGTGTAACCATTTAGCTTTGGCTACTGCAAAAAGTAATCATTATATTGAAAATGTACTGTTAGCAGGGGCGGCTCGTGGCATCGGGCTGCCGGACTGCAGCCCCCTCAGCTAGACAGCTGAGTAGTTTATTTTGTTTTTTTTAAATGTAAAAAAAAAAAAAAAAAATCTATTTTTCGTACATTTAAATTTCGAGTCCGCAACTCGAAATTACGCGCATGCGCATTGCGCGCATCAATCGCAACCGCGTTTTTTTTTTTCTAATTATTGCTGCAATGTTTTCATTGCAGCCCGGAGGAGCCAAGAAGGCATCATTGTGATGCCCAGAACCTCCCAGAAGTCTATGCGGTTGAGACACAAACCGCATAGACATGGAAGGGGCTCGGACTGCAACGCCCGCAGGCACGTCATGACGTGCTTGCTGGGCAAATGCTGCTGATTGGTTTTCGCTCTTTTCCCGGGCTGTATGTGCTGGGGAAAGAGCGCGAATCAGTCAGTCGGTTTTCGGCGTTGGATCTACACTACACACCTACCTTATACCAGTTTTATCTGAGTTTAGTTTTAAATAAAACATTTTTTTTTCTCTGAAGTCCAGTAAATAAATTATTTTTAAAGTAGCGAGGGGAGGCAATCCGGACAGGAGGACTGTGGTGGATTTATCATTTGCTGCTTCTTTCATCAGTGGAATCGACGACAACATGTGAGTAAGGAGTCTGAATGAGTTTGAGTGTTGACCGAAGATCAGCTCTGGAGGTGACTAGTTAGATGCATCCACTAAACAGGAGTGTCCTAGTGATTTTTATGTCTGATGTGGAAGTCAAAGACCGTTTTTGACCGTTAATTAATTTAATGATTTCCATTTCTGTGGATGCCATTCAGAACTGCTTACACTGCTTCAGATGTGGCCTTCCCAGTGCCCCTTAGAATGTTACAATTACTTCACCATTTTTGAACTGAAGTGAATATCTTACACACTGCACTTCAGAATATTGCCAACCTTTGCCATTGCCCTTTCACAGCACATGTATGCTTTTGATTAATTTGTAAACCAATTAAATTAGATAGAGACAAGCATCTTTTTTACAGCAATCCAAAGACCACACAGTAGGTAGAGAAATCTGAATGGTTGTTATAAAAAATTATGCAATGACCCCCCATTAATATTCCAAAATGTGCATTATCCCTCATTCCTTCTCACAAGATAGCATTTTTGGGATGGCTAGCAGGAGTGAAAAACTGCCCAGACCTTTTTTTCCTGCTGTATTTAGTTAAGTTAGACTTATTTAAGCTGAAGTGTTATGTATTGCAGTTACCAGTACAAAGTGCAAATGCATTTAGTTTATTGACTAATCTTGTGTTACACCTGTTCTTGTTATTACATTTACTTGCTTGGGTAATAAGTGTTTCATTTTGATGCTTATAGTTATGTTGTCGTGGTCGCTTGGGTGAATGTTTATGATTTTGGTGTTGTATTGTACTTTATGTTATTGAAGGAAAGGGGCAAACTTTTCATTTTGGTGCTTGGGGATACCTCAGCATTTTTCTGAAGAGGTCACTTGGGTGAATGTTTCATTTTGGTGCTTGTATGTTATTGAAGGGGTCACATGGGCAAATGTTTAATTTTAGTGCTTTTGCATATTGTAATTGGACATTTTACTGAAGGGGTCTTTTTTCTTTTAGGGAAATGTTTCATTTCAGTGCTTGTGTATACCTGGACATAGTAATGAAGATTTTACTGAAGGGGTCTCTTTTTTTTTTTTGTTTAGGGAAATGTTTCATTTCAGTGCTTGTGTATACCTGGACATAGTAATGAAGATTTTACTGAAGGGGTCTCTTTTTTTTTTTTTTTTTTTTGTTTAGGGAAATGTTTCATTTCATTGCTTGTGTATACCTGGACATAGTAATGAAGATTTTGCGTAGGGAATTTGTGTATCGGGGAAGTGCTTGTGCTTACATGGTCAGACTGCTGAAGTGAAAACTGTGCAAAATAATTTATTGTGTCATTTTAGTGCTTGTGCATACAGAGTACAAACTAATGAAGGGTTACTTGGGAAAATTATTCATTACTGTGTTAGTATTTGTGAAGTGTTTAATTTTGGTGCTTGTGTATACCTGGACATAGTAATGAAGATTTTGCTTGGGGAAATTCATTCATGTATCAGGGAAGTGCTTGTGCATACATGGTCAGACAGCTGAAGCGACCACTGGGCAAAATAATTTGTGTCATTTCAGTGCTTGTGCATACACAATACAAACTAATGAACGGGTTACTGGGGAAAATTATTCATTACTGTGTCAGTGTTTGGGAAATGTTTCATTTTGGTGCTTGTGTATACCTGGATATGTGATGTCATGTGGTTTATGGAAGAGGCTTGTTCGCCACTGAGTTATATGCTTTATTCAAGTGGGCCACGATCAGAAAAGTTTGAGAAACACCGGTATGGACTGTTACTGCCCAACTCTCTGATATATTAGTATACGTAGAAAATGCAGTAACTGTTCTATATTCCTAGTGGAGATCACTGAAGAACAGCCTCAAACAAAGGGGTACTGATTGCATTAATAGGTGGTAGGATAATTAGTTTGCATTTTTTTTTTTTTTTTGTTTCATTCACTGATGTGTCTTGTAGGTGGCACCTATTATGAATTATCTTTTTATAGGTCAGTGAATAGAGTTTTTTTTTTTAATGCTACTTTTAAAGTTTGAGTGATTATTACTAGAGCTAGATTGTAAGGGGTTAGTTTTAGTTTTCTACTTAAATTTATAAGTATTGCTTTGCTTGTTAGATAGTAGTAGTTAGGCTGGCTTAATGTAAAGTAAAGTTACAGTCAGACTAAGTGTATTTACCCACAGGACCCATCACAACGTATGGTCCTTATTGCCCTTACAGTCATCATTTCTATTATTAATAATGCATCAGTCTTTCGTTGTGCTAATATCACAGTTCAAGTCCTATAATTTATACTTTTTATTGCATCATAAGTAATGAAAATGTACTGATATCATTATCAACATTTATATAAAGCCAGCCTATCTTTGCAGTGCTATGTATTCTCTGAAAGGAGAGAAGAACAAATAGGAAGGATATAACTAATCTTATAATTTTCTACAAGTACATTTACATAATTAGCTCTAGATTGAGGTCAGTGCTCTGACCCTCTCTGGGAGAATGAAACCAAAGTTATAACAATATAACAAAAATGATTTTCATAATTGGCATTTCATAGAACATTAAAATGTCTGATATGCAGCCTCTAAGTACTCAATTTGGCATTACAAATGTACAGCATGTATGCCAAGTGCCTCACTGCACAGAAGGCAGTAGTAAAATTAGCCATTAAGGGGCCATCATTATTTTATTATTGTTAAAAAGAATAGGAACCCTGGGAAGTATATTTCATAGCACTGTCAGTCAAGAAATGCAACACAAAATATATCTATTTTAGATAAATGAGGCTCTGGGTGGAGAAGAAAAAAAAGCATTTTTGCTGAGGTAAATTGGACTGATGTTGATGACATCAAGTGTTTTAGCATGTTTACAGAGTGACATTCAGTATTTTGTGCTACAGCCAGGTTAAAACTTAGATTTTTAATGATGGTCTTTCTGCATTTGGTCTTTGGCATTGAGAAGTTAGTAGTGTTGTCTCTGGACTACTGTGCATTAAATGAAAAGCCCATTAGCTACTCTTTCTCCTGTCATGTTCATTTTGTTCTCCATATATTTGCTGCATTTTGTTTTATGCTTATTATATCATAGGAGGTTAGTATGCTAAGTTAAATTCACTGACAGGTGTTTTTGAGTTTCAGATTTCATACCCTACAGAAAAGTCATACTAATGCAAGACCTACTGAACTTTCTAAGTTTGTAAGAGCAGCATTTAAAAGTTGTCTGTATTTTGACCTTTGTCATATTTTTATTTATGGCCTTATCCAGATTTCTTGCTCTGAGGTTGAGTATATAAAATGTGTTATGGGCTCGGGGCCATCAGCCAGAGACGTTTCAAATTGTGACATACTTGTACCCCCACTCCCCCATGTAGTGACTTTAGATGTGTCCAGGTTTAGAGTATCTCTCCAAGGTAGATGTGTCCAGGCAAGGAGCACTTAGAGTATCCAAGGTAGATACAAGTACAGTCATGGCTTTTAATCTGTCCTTTTGCAGAATGTTCTGGTTTTCTGTAATTTGTATACTGTTTTTGTGTATTCAGAAAATGCATTTTGTTGGCTGCTTGTCACTTTATTTTGACTGGCATTCCACTCCAGTAATGTATTTAAAAGTAATTTATTTTTTTGATTCATCACAGCCTTTGCTTCCCATCTAGATATTAAGCAAGCTGTCATGTAGCCAAGGCATTGAAATATTGTTTTCTTTACCACCTCAGTTTTGTTTTGATTGGACTCTCATAGTGATAGCTTGTTGGCAAACAGGGAAGCAGTGTATTTAAAATACCAGCTTTTGTGATATTGAGCATAGTGAAAGAATGCTAGCAAATGTACTTTTTCCTGTAAGAATAAATGTTTACACACTTCGCAGTCTTGGTTTCTGCACCTAAAGTAGCAAAATGCCAGGTAACGTGTGTGTGTATGTATATGTATATATGTATGTATGTATATATATGTATATATATATATGTATATATATATATATATATATATATATATATATATATATATATATATATATGTGTGTGTATTTTTATTTTGAAAGTATTTTAAGCTAATGTCTTGGAAATGAACAAATTTTAATGATTGACTAATACAATAGATTAATACACTCCAGTGAATCATACTGGCTTCAGGCTACACCTGGCAAAACAATACTGTCTGAGGTAGTTAAACATTCATTTGGCCCTCCCCCAAGACCCACTTCAGATTGCACCAACTTTACAGAAAGGATGCAGATTAATTATATAGTGTGGAGAGACTCTTAACTTAAGAGCAGAATAACCCTTATTAGATTCTGGAAGATCAGAAGACTAGGAATTCTATTCCCTCCCCAATAATAGCAGCACAAAGTAAATGGCTTTAAGTTATAAAAATTTCACACTCTTAAATGAAGTTGGAGACCGAGTGTCTACAGGCTGAATAGATTGGTAGTTACAACATGCAGAAAATGCTGACTTTTATGGGTTTATGGCAGTCCAGGTGTTTACCCTGCCCTGAGGATTAATGTTTCATGTGTTTGTTTTAGTGTACTTGTGATCATATTCAGTGGTTAACTTGGCAACAGCAAGCAGTCCAGTGACACATTTATCTAAGTTAGCTGATGTGCTTCCCTCTTAAACTTGCACTGCAGTGTTATATTTTTCTTTGTTGTACTCTTAACATTTTCCCAGAACAAGAGTCTGAGTGTAAATAATTATTTTTTAGGGGGTGGGTCATTAGCACTACTACTACTGCACTTCTATATTGTCTGAGAGTAGCTATAATTATAAGAAAATGGAAAACATAACAACATTTTCAATTAGGGTAGAATGCTTGCATTAGAATAATCTAAATAAGCAGGCAGTGTACTATACATGCCTTGTGTTTTAAATCCGTATATGTGGTACTTGAATACTTCAGAATCAGTACATGTGAAATGGAAATGTGTATTGGTCTGGGACCATACCTCTCAACCTGGAAACATCAAAAATCTGGACAAGGCCCATGAAAAATTGGTACAAATCTGTACGCTGATTAACATATAATTTGCATACATAATTATGTAACCCCGCCCACTCCAGTGGAATACCAACGTTCAAATGCAAACTGAAGAACAGATAACCAAAAATGGCACTAGAGTCCCCCTGCAGCCATTCCAATGTACCATTACCTGGTTAATTTGCCCTATTTACCATAAACACTATAATGTGCTTACTGCTTTACTTCTACAATGTTTATTTGGATTAATTTAAAAAGTTTATTTTACATTTTATAGCATAAACACTACTAGATCTCTGCTAAACAAAGCAATACAGTCTCACAATGAAAATAGACAGCATTATAACTTATCTGCCCTTGAAACTCACATTCATTGAAACAGCATTGAAACACTGGCCAATGGTAAGATTAGCTTTGGGCTGTTTTCAAATCATAGGCCCCCTTGCACACAAAACATTACATGTGTTTTTTGATACATCTTCCAGACAATATTAAATTATATTACTTGTATAATACAGCATACTTGCTACAGTGCGTTTTAAATTTATTGTTTTGAACACTTTTACAGTAAGCAATGAAACAAAATGCATGAACCAATTTTTGACTAAACTGCCCAGTTCAGAACATTTCTATTATAAAAGTCTTTGTAATGTCTACAATCCACCAGTATCAGTAAATATGCACAATCTCTGCAGAAGAGAAAGTCACATAATATTTCCACATTAAGGAGATATGTAACTAATGAAGAGGTTGCCGCTGTCAAACAACTTAATATTTCATTGTTTCATCTACAAATAACGTGCCTGTTGCCCTTGAGATATAAATTGCCTATGTCGCATAAAAAAAAAAAAAAAGCCAGTAATATTACAACAGGGAATGGATGGCAAACTGATAACAGGTTCATAATTACTAGCCATCTCTGCCAAAGAGAACATTCTCAGGACTGCAAAGTACAACAGAGTACAGTATCAGCAATTTACATGCTGTGGGATTAGAATCCCCACAGCCTTCTACATCAAAAGTAAGTATTCTACCTGTCGTACTACTGAGTCTACTGACAACACAAACACACTTACTATAAGCAGTACTATACTCCTCTCCCCCTGAAGACCTATGCAGCATAAGAAATCTGGAAATAACCAAAAATTGATTGGGAAGGGGACAAAAGTTCAAACCCAGGGACACATTTTAAACATTGCTTGTATGATCTTAGAAAAGTTGCTTGCTAGTATAAAATGTTTTGTGTTACCGAGCATGCATTTCCTGAAAGACAGGAAGACTGAAACTTAAATGGCAATGAGTATTTAGTGAATTCAGTTCTCACTGGATTTGTCAGAAAACAAAAATTTTAAGAGAAACAGACCAAAAATATGTATGAGCCAACATTCCAGACAGTCTCTCTCACACACACTTTCTGCTGCAGCTGTTAAGTAAACCAAAAGCAGTTTGTTAAATAAGTAAAAGCACACATTGCCCTGCCTGCAAGTCAATATGTACATTAAAGCATAGTTTTTCCTGCAGCAGTAAAATCAAAATAAAAGCAGTCTCTGTTAAAGCACACACTTTCTCTTGCCTGTAAGCCAATATGTACATGAAAGCACATTTTCTCCTGCACCCTTTAAAATACAAGTAAAACAAAAGCAATTTCTCTGTTAAATAAGCACCCACTTTCTCTTCCTGTAAGCCAAGCCAAAATGTACTTGAAACTGAAACCACATTTTCTCCTGCAGCTTAAAATACAAGTAAAACGAAAGCAGTTTCTCTGAGTAGAGAGCACAGCACACACTCTTGCCTATAAGCCAATGTGAACATGAAAGCAAATTTTCTCATGCAGCCATTAAAATACAATAAAACGAAAGCAATTTCTGTTAAATTAGCAAGCACACTTTCACTTCCTGTAACTCCAAGCCAATATGTACACGAAACTGAAAGCACGTTCTTCTGCAGCCATTAAAACACAAAAAGAAAGCAGTTGCTCTGTTAAATATGTAGAAAACACAGCACACTCTCTTGCCTGTAAGCCAACATAAACATGAAAGTATATTTTCTCCTGTAGCCGTTAAAATACAAGCACGAAAGCAGTTTCCCAGTTAAATAAAGCACAGAACTTTCTCCTGCCTGCAAGTTAGTCAGTATGTAAATTAAAGCACATTTTCTCCTGCAAGTTAACTATCAAAGTAAAATAAGCAGTTTAAGTAAACCTCTCCTTTTATGTAAAAGAAAGCAGTTTCTCGAACAAATTTCACCTCCTCCCAAAAGTAAGCTGAACGATAAAGTGTTAAAAGTGAACTCCTGTGTTCTACCCAAACGGCAAAAAGTAAAAATCCGATTTGTGTGTTTCCTTACCTTAAAGTGCATTTGCTAAACTCCTGTGTTCTCCAAACGGCAAAAAGTAAAAAATCCTGTGTTCTGCCTTACCGGCTTACCTTGAAGTGCATTTGCTAAAATCCTGGGTTCTGCTACAGTGCATTTGCTGACGACCGGCTCTGCATAAATACAGCAGAAAGTAAAATGTTCAACAGTAAATCCATACATCTTAGACGCACAGAAAGAAACAGAAACCAAACCGCATCCTATTCAAACAGACGCGCGGCATCCTGACGGGGCTGACGTCATCGCGCACGAGATGACGTCACCCCCGAAAGCGCGAAAATTTAAAAAATTGATCCGAAAAATCGGAAATAATGGGGTGCCATTCGGGAATCGTGGCACTCCATTATTGGGACCCCAAAACTCGGTAAAAACCAAGTTATTTGGGACAGTTGAGAGGTCTGTCTGGGACTGGTACTCTGTATGCATCCTCCTTTTCTGGAAAATAAAATTAAAAGATATTGTGCATACAAATAAGGAAACGACTGCATGTGAAGCTTGTACATGACTATGGTGGTTACATAACATAATACAGTATGATATTTTTGGCCATTTTTAGTAGTCTTTCTTTCGGGAGGTTGGGGCATTTTAGATAATTTTTGTCAGAAATAGCCTGGGGGGGTCTCTGAAATGAAATGGCCTGTAGTTTACACACACACCAGCAAATAAAGTAAGATTATGTGCAAGTTCTTGGCTATTGTGATGTGAAAGAAATGCAACCATGGTGATTTATTTCGCTTAAACATTGTAGGCTGAAAGCAGTTTCTCTGGGTAGGGAGTTGGGCTGGGGGCAATGCTTGTGTGAATAGCTGTAGTTCTGTCTACATTTTCAACAGTAATGTCTATTTCACTCAAGTAAGATCGACCAGAAGCTGAAGCTCTGAAATCTGAGTGGTTTGTATGTGTGTGGTGGTGGTGGTGGGGGGGGGGGGTCAAGGAATTTGTGTTAAACCATGTTTTATTGTAGAAAGTCTGGTAAGTAAAATTAAATGTGTACTTGGCTGATGCACACAAGCTGTGATAGTGAGTCTGTCAGCAAAATGAAAGTATGCAATGCAGTTGTTAGTATTTGTACTTTAAAGGGGCACTGGCTCGTGGATTTCTGCTTCGGACCGAAGCTCAAACACTGTCACTCACTTGGGAAATCACCTCCCATTTTTGTGACATCACTCATGACATAATCACGATCACACCCACGATACTGAGTTACTTAAAAATACCTGCAAACTTCTATTCCAGTCGTGTTTTGCTTCCTGTGATATAAAACACTGAGTACTTTGGTTCCCCTGCTACAAATGTTGCTCGCTAGTTTTTCTGTATTGTTTTTTTAGATAAGTATTATTTAATCAGTAAATTCAAAAAAGTTTTAGAAAGTGTATGCATTTTTGTACTTGTTTGTCGCTAGACAATTGCTCTAATTTCCTAAATGCTAGCTCACATCATATCTCTCAACTGCCCAATTTTTGAAGTTCCGATTTTTTTTTTGGCTCATAGTAAGGGTATAATATAACAATTGGCACACTTACCTGACGGCAGTAGCTGTGCGATTGGTAGCTGACTAACTGTATGTTTAATATGATCTTGTGTGTTGAGCTGTGTCGCTCAGTATGGAAATGGAAAACTGTTTTGATCGCTGAATATTTGTATTGATTGCAAATTCCTCTAACAGGATTAAATCTTCGTTTTGTGAAACTGCTTATAGTTAACATTAAGAGAGACCTGGCGATGCGTTAATTAAAAGTAACAACGTGCACGCTTCTTAGCATCCATTTCCTCAAAGTCAAGGTCGTTGTCTGTTGCTTTTAAATGCAAATGTGTTCCGTTTATAGTGGTTAGATTAAGTGAAGGCATCGTTTAACCAAAGCAGGGTGTAACTGGAGTGATTTTTAGGTCTGTGATGCAGTTTTAGATTAGTTTTAACTCACGGTGCATAACTTGCCGAACGTGTGGCATTCCTGGGATATTTATATTTTGCAATAATTCAACGGTTGCAATCTTGAATTTATTATTTGAATATTTTGATCTTGTCAAGCAATGCGTTCAAGTTTACTGTGGTGAACACCATTGTCTGCTAAAGCTTCCTTTGCTTTCATTTATTTGCTGCAAACATGCATGTTTTAGTGGGCACTTGTGCTAGTTAAATGCTGGCTAGTATTGCAATCTTAAAATGGAAGTGTACAGGTCGGTCAGTAATGTGTGCATCCTCACTCAGAGTTCATCACATCTATTTCTTTTATTCTGATCCTCAAACAAAAACAGCACAATGTATGCATAGACTACAGTCTAAAAGTGTGCATTCTCAGGCTGAATATGCATTATTCTCTGTGTTGTTCTGTTTTCTCTGAGCCAAGTTATATGATAATAATTAATAACAAAAGTGGCAAAGGCTATTATCAGGTACTCTGATTTATGGTCCTTAAAAATAAAATTGTTTTCATCAGATGAAATGCAGGAATTATACCTGCAATTTTGAAATGTAATTTGCAGAAATTTTTAGTCCTTCTCTATATCTGCAAAATTAAAGCACAGAACACTCAATACACCAAACTGACATTATTAATATATGTAGTAAATATAAGAATAAATATAGGTTAGGGTGTGTTAAGTACTGTAAACTAAAATGCCAGATTCTATGAAAATCTTAGTTTTCCAATACTCAGGTAATCCAAATTTGAGGTTTTCTAGCATGTTTCCTGGAAAATTTAAGAGCTCTGTCTCTAATTATTATTTCTTAGAACTATTGCATGCCAGGGATTTTCAAACAACATCATGCATAATTCATTAAGCCCCTCCCCAAACCATGTGTGGTTTAATACACAGCCATAATCCTGGGCTTTTGCCATGATTAAAATCTTAATGAGCAGTAATACTATAATATGACAAGTGATGTAATAACAAATATTTTAATGTCAGTCCTGCAAATCCTTAATGAACAGACAATAATGCATATAGTATGGAAACATCACTATCATGACAATGTTGCAAACAAATGTTATGAAGCCTGTGTTAGAAAAGAGAAATGAAATTATTTAAGTGTAAAATATGTATACAATGCCTATTTTGAAAGTGATTGAAATATAGACTGAAACATTGATTAGACGTCTGTAGCATGCAAAATCTATCAAAAATAGGTACCTTTAGTAACTCTAGAGTTATTGACTATCTGACCTATCTTCATGCTAAGAAATGGAAACTAAAATATTTTTTCTATTTTTTTTTTCTGGAGGCTTGTATCATAGCATCTATGGGCAGAATGTACTTAATTCCTTCTTCCTTATTGCTGAAAATTCCCTATCCATAATGTCATTAGATGAATACTGTGTGTTAGATGGGCATTTTTAAGGACTTGAGCCACAATTTGTCTGGTACTGGTACCATTACAGTTTATGTTCGAACACACATTCATTTATTCCTCAGCAAAATTATGCTGATCCTGCTACAACAGACAATTTCAGTTTCAGAATTTTTATGAAAACTGTTGTGTTGTAGTTTCTGTTTTAAGTACAATGGCAATGCTGTCCAAAACAATGAAAGAAATCCAATCCTTCGTTTAAAGTAAAAGTGTATGCCATGTTAGGCAATAAGGCTGGCAGCCAACAAGACAGAGAAAAAAGTAACTATGAATATTATAACAGACATCATCTTGCTTCCCAGCTGAAGAGTAGGTTGTGCACCTAGCTTCACTGACAGCAGGCAAATTCAGCTGCAAGGAAGGCATACACCTACAAGGGATGCAGAATACATAGTCACATGGTTCTCGTTCCGTCATGTTACTAATGCGTATGCATTTATGCAAGAACAGACTAAGTAACATAGCAGGCAGGAAGACCCCAAAAAAACTTTTGACTACCATCTTCCTAACTCCACTATGGAGAGGATGCAAACAAATTAGGAAACATCCAGAAGGTTCACAACATTAACAAAAATCTGCAAAGCAGTTACGTGTCTCCTTGGGATGAGCAATATATGGATCTTAGAAAAGACAACAAATTAAAAAAGGAGTAGAATATTATTCAGCTGTATACCTCTCAAACTAAATAATAAATGCAGCTGCAATGCTAACTAATGTAGTCTTACCAGTCTGAAAGTCAATAGCTACACAGAAAGTAGATCCATTGGTTTAAATCAATAATAAAGCAGTCTGGTCTTAGTTTGGTGATAATTAATTGACTATAACAGCAACTGAAACGCAAGGTGGTGACAAGGCACCCTCCTCCCACCCACACCCCTGTGGCTCTAAATGTTCCAACTGGGAAAAGCTTAAACTTGAGGTAAGGACAATATTTCCTCACCACACACTCCAGTTGTCTGACAGTCATATCACCTACAGTCAACAAATGGGAATCCATGTGATAATGTTGCACTGACATGAGTAGTTGAGTATTCCATTGAATAATCCCAGTGGTTGCACAAATACCATTATTTACCTTGTACCAATGTGTGACAGTACAGCATTTCTGAAAACATGAGCAACACATCAGGCTTACTTTGACAGGACCTTGCATTGTTCTAATGGAATATAACATTCTTGCCAATAGTTGTGGGAGCTACATACACATTGGGGATTCAGGTCTGTATTGAGTTACACTTTTTTTCTGACCCAGATGTCCTATTTTTGAGAGGAATTTTATTGTTTCTAGACAACAAAGGTAGATTCTAAGTGGCATTATTTCCCATTATTTTTTCAAAAATAGGAAATTTCTTTTATAGTTTAGCTGTCTGTCAGTTTAATGATTAGCTGTCTAATGTGCCCATACAGCTGTACTTTTAAATTATTTAATAACCTCATGTTCAGAATTTGCAGTGTATTTTGTGCTTTTAAAACATCTGCTCTGAATTGTTTTGGTGTTCCAATGCAGCAATGCAAAAGTAAGCATGTCATGTGTGTGTCTTGGAATGTTAAAAAAAGGTTTTACACCTGATTGCATGTTTGGGTGCACCTTTGCAGAATAACGTGATGCAGAAATAAGGTGTGGTAGATAACAGGCACCAAAATGCAGCATGTATAGGTCTCTTTAAAAAAAAAAAAAAGTTTATCTTGTACATGAATGATTTTACATGATGTTCTTCGTCTCACATTGCTGCAGTCATAACCTGTGGGTAGTCCGCTGTCCTCGGTCGGCCCGAATACCAAAGAGCTAGGCTGGCGTCGGTCATTGTCGCCTAGAGCTGACGTCAGTACGTAGTAGTACTTAAGCGCATGACCGACGCCATATCCTCAGTCTTTCTTGCCGCGTGGTCCAAAGCAGAAGCAGCGTTTGCAAGTGCCGTTCGGCGTTCTGAAATTTTCAGTTATCGAGTTTCAGACCGAAGACCAAGTTGGGCTAAGTACCCCGTTGGGGAAATTTTTGTCTTTTCTTGCCTCAGTTATCCGGATGTCAGAAAAAGTTAATAATTGTATTTCTTGTGGGAAACAGATACCTCATAGGGATTATCATTCTTTCTGTATTCCTTGCTTGGGGCCTGAGCACGACGTGGTTGGATGTCGCTTTTGTGCTAGATTTAATAAGCGCACCATTAAACGAAGATTAGACTGTGCCAGGCTTGTTTTTAAGCGGTGTAACTATAACATGCCGTCGGATCCTCCGATGCCGCTACCGCTAAAAGCGTAAGGATAAATCTTTAAGGTCTAAACGGATGAGTCGTCCGTTGCGGACGCCGGTTCTCTGAGCCTCGGTTGAATCTGTGGATCCTGCCGAGGTTCGGCTGAATCCCAGGGAACCTTTACTTTTACAGGAGTTGGCCTCTCAGGAGTTAGGCCAGGCTGAGGTGCTTCTCAGGTGTCTGTAGTTCCAGCTTTACAAAGGTTATTAGGCCTTCTACTTCAGTGGCTAAAGGCCATGCTAAGGCCAAACCTTGTCTTGTTGGCCCTGGTCATAGCTCTAGCTCTCCAGCCCCTGTTCCTAAAAGCATATGTTGAAAATGGCAGAGGACTTGATTACTTTGATCAGGGTTCTATGCCCCCAGAGAAGAGGCCTAGGGTGGAGGCAGATTTAGAGGAATGGATCATTCCTCTGACTACTCTGAATCCTCAGCTGAAGAAATTCAGGATTTCCCTTCCTATTCAGATTCGGATGCAGAGGACTCCTGTCCGTCTGCTTCTCCTCCAGAGGATTTTTCTTTTTCTGAGACTTTACATTCCATGAGGGAACATTTCAAGTGGGAAGGTCAAGATTTTTCAGATTCTCGGAAAAGGCTTAGGGAATTTTGTTTCTGCCACAACATAGGCCCTTGGCTATTCCTCCTGTCTTAGATGTTGTTCAGGATGTTTTTTCTGAATCTTCCCTTAATCCTGATTCTTTGCCTCCGGCCCCTGTTAAGCCAGACAGGTATTACAGAGTTCCAGAAGCACATAAGTATTTGTACAAGAGTCCTAGAGCTGATCCGGAAACTATTATTCAAGGTCCGAAGGGTGTTAGGGCTTCTGTGGCTAAGAATCCAGTTCCTTTGGATAAGGATTCTAAAACGTTAGATAGGTGGGGGAAAAAAGTGTACACCTCCTCTATGTTAGCTATGAGGGCTTTGAATTGCCAATTTCATATGCTGAAGTATCAGAATTTTTTGTTAGGCCAATTGAAATCTAAGGTGGATGCTTTATCTGAGGGTATAGAGTGTAAGGAGCTCCAGGAGTTGGTTCATGCATCAGATCAAGTTGGCAAACATTCTTTGCAGTGTGGTTTGATGCTCTTCAGGCTTCATCCAGGGTGGCTGCTACAGGTTCAGTTATTCGTAGACATGCCTGGCTTAAGGATCAAAATTTGTCAGAGCATGTTAAGGCTCGGATTTTGGATGCTCCTCTTCAATCTGAAGTACATTTTGGCCCTCCTGTGGAATCAGTTTTGAAAAAGATGGAAGATAAGGCTAAGTCTATGCAGACGGTCAAGGATTTTATGCAGGTGCAGCCCCCTAAGTTTAGTAGGAATTGGCCTGCTAGAGGATGGTCTTATCCTTCTTCAGATTATCAGTCTAAGGGCAGGTCTAGACGTGGTAGAGGCAGGGCTCACGCTCAGGGTTCTTTCAGACCTAGGACTTGGAGCTCTCCTGCACAGTCTTCTGGTGAGGGTAGGGGTCAGCCCTTTCGTAAGCAGACCCAATGACCTGTACCTTCCGCTGCCAGACCCTTCTTTACTGGCAGCTCCTCTAGGAGGAAAGTTGGGACTTTTCAAACAAAACTGGAATTTGGTCACCCAGGACCAATGGGTGTTGGATATAATAAATCAAGGCTACAAGTTTTATTTTCACACTTTTCCTCCTTTCAAAGGCATGCCGGATGTGCCTCCTCAGCAAAGGCTGGAGGCTCAGGAGCAAATTTCTCTGCTTTTGCAGATGGAGGCAATTCAGGTGGTCCCTCTGTCAGAAGTAGGCCTAGGATTTTATTCCCGTCTATTCCTAGTGCCGAAGAAAGGAAACACTTGGAGGCCAATTCTGGATTTGTCCATTCTCAATACCTACCTAGACATTCCAAAGTTCACGATGTTAACATTACAACAACTTCTGCCTATGCTAGGCAAGGATCACTGGCTGGTAACCCTGGATCTCAAAGAGGCCTATCTTCACATCCCTATCAGGCCCAGTTGCAGGAGATTCCTGAGATTTCGGGCTGGTACTTCGCATTATCAGTTCTCTGCATTGCCCTTTGGTTTATCTACTGCGCCCAGGGTGTTCACAAAAGTTCTGGCTCCTGTGATTGCTTTCTTCAGACAGAGAGGAATACAAATTTACCCTTATCTGGATGATTGCCTGATTCTTGCTCAAAACAAAGACATATTACTACAACATCTCCAGTATGTAATGGCAGTTTTAAGGTGCCTAGGGTATTCTGTGAACGAAATAAAGTCCAGTCTAGTACCCTCTCAGGACATGTGCTTTCTGGGTGTGAGACTGAATACAGCTTCTCAGATGGCATTTCTGACCCCGGACAAACAAAGAACTCTTCATCTTTACTTCAAGCAGTTATCAGTAATGTCCAGGCTGACTGCAAGGACAGTCCTTCAAGCCTTGGGATTCATGGCATCTTGCATTCTAGCACTTCCCAATGCCAAACTGCATATGAGGAAGTTACAATGGTATCTCAAAAGTGTGTGGACTCAACGCTGCCACGGTTTGGACACTGTCATTCGGATTATACCTTGCATCCAGAAGGAATTCTTGTGGTGGGCTCAGGAATGTCACCTAAACAAGGGACTCTCTGTGACCCGACCAGAGGCGAGTCAGATCCTAACGACGGATGCCTCGGACTTGGCTTGGGGAGCACACTTCAATGGGAAATGGATACAAGACATGTGGCCTCCCAAACTACTACATTTGCATATCAACATGAAGGAGATGTTAGCAGTTCAATTTGCTTTGATGGCCTTCAAGGACCTGCTTCAGCGGCGACAGGTGTTGATTCAAACAGACAACACAACAGTCATGTGGTACATCAACAAGCAGGAGGGAACCCATTCCTACCCTCTTTGCAGGCAAGCAATGATTTTGTGGGAGACTGCTCTGAGTTTTCGAATCAATCTTCAAGCACGGTTTCTGCCAGGAGCTCAGAACTCCCTAGCAGATATATTGAGCAGGCAAATTGTGGATCCCCACGAGTGGAAACTGGATCCTCAGGTTTTCAAACAATTGACTGTGGCTTGGGAACTCAGACATAGATCTGTTCGCTTCTCCACTGAATTTTCAACTTCCAAAATTTTGCACAAAGATGTTCCACCCAGATGCTTGGAAAGTGGATGCTCTATCTTTCAGTTGGAACAACCTTCACGTTTATGCTTTTCCTCCTCTGCCTCTTCTCCCCAAGGTACTCTTGAAAGTCAGGCAGGACAAGCCTTGCATGATTCTAATAGCACCAGATTGGCCACGTCAGCATTGGTATCCTCTGCTGAGGAGTTTAATCCAGGAGCCTCCTTGGCTTCTGCCACAGGTTCCTCATTTGTTGTCCCAGTCAAACAATTATTTTCTCAATGTTCAGATGCAGTCCCTCCATCTAACAGCCTGGCGTATTCTGTGATGGAGCCGGTGGGGTCTCAGCTTCCTCAACAGGTTTTGAATGTCATTTTGGAAGCCAGGCGGCCTAGCACTAGAAAAGTTTATGCTGATAAATGGAAGAGATTTTTTCTTTGGAGCACTGCAAAGGGTTTTGATGTTTCAGTGCCTAATTTGAGTTTTGCACTACAGTATCTTACTGAATTACTGGACAAGGGTTTGTCATTCTCTTCTGTGAAGGTTCATGCTGCAGCCATTTCTGCTCACTATGATTGTGACCCTCCTTTATTTTCTCATCCTTTGTTCAAACAATTTCTTAGAGGGGCAAAGAATATAAGACCCCCACGTAGAGCTCCTACTCCTTCCTGGGATCTCAATTTTGTTTTGGAGAAACTTACTTTACCTCCTTTTGAACCTGCAGCTACGTCTGATCTGAAGTTTTTGTCTTGGAAGACTGCTTTTTTGTTGGCCATTACTTCTGCTAGGAGGATATCTGAATTGCAGGCACTCATGGCAGTTGAACCCTTATTGATATTTCATAAGGATAGAGTTTCTTTGCGAACTAACCCTACTTTTATGCCTAAAGTGGTTTCTAATGTGGCCTTGAACCAGTCTATTCATTTGCCTACTTTTTATGCTGATCCCCAAAATAAAGGGGAAAAAGTCTTGCATTCTTTGGATATCCACAGGCAGTTACGTTACTATTTGAGCAGAACTAAGGAGTTCAGACAGACTCAACAGTTATTTGTTTCTTTTGCTTTGAGTTCACAAGGGAAAGCTGTTTCAAAGCAGACTATTTCAAAGTGGATTGGTCATTGTATTGCTTTTGTTATTCTCATCATGGGAAGGATGTTCCTGCTGGGATCAGACCTCATTCTACTAGGGCTACTGCCACTTCTACTGCTTTTCTAAGGGGTGTAGCTACTAAGGATATTTTGGAGGCAGCTACTTGGAGTTCAGTACACACTTTTACGAAGCATTAC